>NW_028029422.1:0-589 GCF_054177405.1 Leptonychotes weddellii
TATTTACTAAAGAAGATAATGTAGCTGGAGGGTGGATCCACCTCTGATAGCATTTAAGGTGCAACCCAGTTCCTCCAGCGATTGGGAGTCCCTGGCCCCACCTTCCACATCTCTGCAACACTACAATGTGGCCCCGGAGGCCAGCCGAACTTCTCGGAGGCCTTTTCCCCAATCCGCAGACCTCCCCTGTTTATCCCAAAGGGCTCCGTAACCTGCGTTCTGGCCTGGGCCTCTGAGATGTCAGTAGCAAAGGACAGACTGCAGGGAGGTGATCATATCAGAAGTTGGAACTGCATTTGGACCTTGGGCCCCTGGGAAATCCTGAGTGTAGGGAGTCTGAAGGTCTCGGCTCCATCCAACTGCATGGTCTGTTCGCATTTGGTGGAGATGGGTGCTATTTTCCACCTCCAGTTGGGATTGCCGAAATTCAGAACTCTATGTAGTTGACATAAAGAAAATCAAGCACTTTCCTAAATTAAGTCTCCGTAGAAATTCTCAGAATGATCATAGGAACTAACCGCACTACTCTTCAGGTTCAAAGCCTCTGGGATAATCTTTGGCCAAGAAAAGCTAGTTTCAGTTTGGTTTC
>NW_028029423.1:0-589 GCF_054177405.1 Leptonychotes weddellii
CATGCTAGGATTCTGTGGCAGGCTCGCAACTTGAACATTTGAGTAAAAAATCACCCACATCTTTTTTTTTTTTTTTAATCCTAAGGGATTTTTTCCATCCTGAAGAGTAAAATTCCAGGTAATTCATAAGCTTAAATATTAAGGAAACACATCCGTAAGTACCTGTGAAGGCTCTGGGAGTTTTTCACAACATAATACTTTTTATCGTCAATAATGAAACACATCATAGCATTGAAAAAAAAAAAGCCTTTTGAAATCCTGCTGGGTGAGGCCTGAGAAAAGACTGAAGAAAAACCCCAAAATATATCTTATTTCTAGTCTATAATAAAAAATGCAGCTGATTATTTTAGCTGAAGATATACTTTTTTTTTTTTTTTTTGGTAGTTAGTTGGGGTGAATCTACCGGTGAAAGAGGCTGAACCTGACTCCTTACTTCTGCTTGTTATGTGGCTGAAGGGACCACAGAGGAATGAATTTGTCTCTTCAAACTGGTGATCTCCTGAAACGGTGTCAAAATGCTTTCAAAGCAAATGAACTGATTTGGGGGGAAATGTTTGTCATGAGTGCTGAAGATGCTCTAGCAACGCAG
>NW_028029424.1:0-589 GCF_054177405.1 Leptonychotes weddellii
GTCACAATACAGGGGCTCTGCCTGGGAACCCTGGTACAATTGCTATGGGAACACCCAGTGTTTCTGCTGCTTCCGAGTAAGAAGAGGTGACCTGGTATCTGGGGTCATCAAAGCTTCCCCAGGTGACTGATACAGGACCATGTGGGGGAGTTCCTATTCTGGATGTTTCACAGGCCCCCTGGATTATGGGAAAGTTCCACTGGGGTCTGAGGGGACATGGGGACAGTCAGTCCCTGTGGGCTCAGGAAACCCACTCACAGGAGTCTCCATGGGCCCTGGTGGCCTCTGTACTAGAGCTTGATCCAGGGACCTACGGGATCAGCCACTTCCGTTGGGGAGGCTCAGCATCTTCCCAGCAACCGTGGGGCCTATACCTGTTTTGTTAAATAGGCACCTGAGTATTTCATTGTCGAGTGGCATAATGATATTTTAATTCTGCTTTGACATGCTGATTGCTATCTATACCTATATATCTACATCTGTCTGTCTATGATCTTGCTGTGTCGATCTTGTATCAAATCACCTTCCTCGTATTACTTATTACTCTTTGAATTTATATATTTATATACATGTTTGTAGTTTCTTTGTA
>NW_028029425.1:0-589 GCF_054177405.1 Leptonychotes weddellii
TTAACAAACTACAAAAGAAAAACTATAGGATTATCTTAACAAACACAAGAAGAGCAAAACTGACAAAATCCAATACCCACTCCAAAAAGAACTTTCAGCAAAATAAGAATAGAAGGGAACTTCCTCATTTGATAAAGGCCATCTATTAAAAAAAAACCTACAGTGGGCGCCTGGGTGGCTCAGTTGGTTAAGCGACTGCCTTCAGCTCAGGTCATGATCCTGGAGTCCCGGGATCGAGTCCCACATCGGGCTCCCTGCTCAGCAGGGAGTCTGCTTCTCCCTCTGACCCTCCTCCCTCTCGTGCTCTCTCTCATTCTCTCTCGCAAAAAAAATAAAAATAAAAAAAAAAAATAAAAATTTATAAAAACAAAAAAAACAAAAAAAACAAAACCTACAGTTAACATCATACCTACTGTTAAAAGACATTCCCCTTAAGTTCAAGAATAAGGCAAGGATGTCCACTTTCCTCACATTTATTTAGCATTCTATTAGAGGTTCTAGCCAGTGCAATAAGACAAGAAAAATAAGTAAAAGGCATCCAGATTGGAAAAAACACATAAAACCTGTCCTTATTCACACACAACATGGT
>NW_028029426.1:0-589 GCF_054177405.1 Leptonychotes weddellii
GGCTCGGGTCATGATCCCAGGGTCCTGGGATCGAGCCCCGCATCGGGCTCCCTGCTCTGCTTCTCCCTCTCCCACTCCCCCTGCTTGTGTTCCCTTTCTCACTGTCTCTCTATCTGTCAGATAAATAAATAAAATCTTTAAAAAATAAAAAAAAATAAAAAATATATACATGGCCTTGTCAGTCTTTTAAACTTTATGCATTCTTGGGCGCCTGGGTGGCTCAGTTGGTTAAGCGACTGCCTTCGGCTCAGGTCATGATCCCAGGGTCCCGGGATCGAGTCCCGCATCGGGCTCCCTGCTCGGCAGGGAGCCTGCTTCTGCCTCTGACCCTCCCCTCTCTCATGTGCTCGCTCTCTCTCATTCTCTCTCTCTCAAATAAATAAAATCTTTAAAAAAAAAAAGAACTTCAAAATAGTTTCCTGATCTTTATTCTTTCTTTTTAAAACTCTGGATTTTATTTCTACCCCTCTAACTGCCACCTTATCTAACTTCAAAAGTTGGCTTCCTTGGTCCAGAGCAAATGCTGGCGCCGTCGGCAGCATATCATCTCCCAGCCATTGTGCCTTGCCTCGAGCAAGTTCCTTTCAGT
>NW_028029427.1:0-589 GCF_054177405.1 Leptonychotes weddellii
TGATAACCTTGCTAGGCAGACATTTTTGGTTGTAGGTTTTTTCCTTTCAGCTCTTTGAATAAATCATATCACTCCCTCTGTCCTGCAAAGTTTCTACTGAAAAATCAGCTGATAGCCTTATGGGGTTTCCTTTGTACTTTTTGCTTCTCTCTTGCTTTTAAAATTCTCTCTTTATCTTTAACCTCTGACATTTTAATCATTATGTGTTGTCGTATGGACCTCCTTGGGTTAATCTTGTTTGCAACTATCTGTATTTCCTGAACATGGGTGTCTGTTTCCTTCCCCAGGTCAGCTATTACTTTTTCAAATAAGTTTTCTGCCCCTTTCTCCCTCTCATCTCCTTCTGAGACCCTATAATGTGAGTGTTTGTTTGCTTGATGACCCTTAAGCTGTCCTTTTTTTTAAATTTTTTTTTTCTGTTCAACATGGGTGCTGTTTTCCAGCTCAACTGATCTGTTCTGTTATCTACTAAACTGTTGGTTTCCTTTAGTATGTTTTTCATATTAGTTTTTGTATTTTTCAACTCTTATTGGTTCTTTTCTATATTTGATGTCTCTTTGTTGAAGTTCTCAGTGAGTTCTTCCACTCT
>NW_028029428.1:0-589 GCF_054177405.1 Leptonychotes weddellii
ATTTAGAACCATGTCTGGAGAAGGTTATGTCTTCAGTGTCAATAACGCTTAACATAGATTTGTGATTCCCAAGAATTGACTAGAAATAGTTCAAGATCTCAGGCAGGTATCTGGTATTCGTTTGGCATTTGGGATAGACATAAATGAAACAAACAGCAACAGAGCTCAGAGTGGAAGCAGAAAAGTAACAAGGAGTTTGGATATCTTTTGTCTCCAACGGGTGCCCTCTCCTCCCCCGCAGAAGGTGAAGTAAACTCTGCTCACAAAGGACCTCTGAGGTTTTCTTAGAGGGAACTTGCCCTGACTCATGGTTATACAGTGTATATACATTGTTACACAGATTAGGTGAAATAAACTTGAGCTGTGGGCACTCTATCCCCTGAAGAGCCTGCATGTCAATTGCATGCTGTGAAGACACCTCTTCATTATCCTGCCCCCACCCCCAAACCTGAGAAACATAAGTAGTAAAGTCACTGTGAGCTATTTATTTTTCATTGCCTCAGATGAAATTGGACTGCAAATATACTTAAAGAATTCAGATTTTAATTGTGACTAATTACATCCAGACTCATAAAATAGTAAAACAACC
>NW_028029429.1:0-589 GCF_054177405.1 Leptonychotes weddellii
AAGTCAAATATCAGGGATTTATACTTTGGGAACATAATGTAAAATCTAGTTGGGAAGAATCTTTTTGGACACTAACAACTCACTGAGCTGCAACAGGTCAACACGTCTGTTAGAGGAAGCGTCAAAATTAGCAAGAGTCAAATTTCAAACACACACACACACACACACACAAATGTATTAATGTCTACTTTTCTTGTCTGAGTGGTAAGATTTTAATGAAGTTTCTCAGAATTGCAAAACATGGCTCACTCCTCCATTTCCACCTAAGGAAAGTTTAGAGATCTCCATTCAGGACCAATGCTCACAGAAGCTGCTCTGCCTGATACTAAGTGCCCTCAAGATCTCACTATTAAGTCTCCGCTACTGTACATTTCTCAATCACAAATTTAAATGTCTAGTCTTCAACTGGAAAGCAGTAACAATAGCAGTATCTGCCTGTATACGTTGTCATGCTTTCTCTTTCAACTGACCAAGTAAAAATGCTTTATCTGTCCAAAGAGCTAGGGCTGACTTGTAGTTCATATGGATGCCAAAGTTCAAATGACCTCACCCAAATCAGATTATTTTTTAATCAAAACACATTTAGACA
>NW_028029430.1:0-589 GCF_054177405.1 Leptonychotes weddellii
GCCAAAGCAATTTTGAGAAAGAAGAACAAAACTGAAAGCATCACAATCCCAGATTTCAAGATACACTACAAATTTGTAGTAATCAAAACAGTATGGTACTGGCACAAAAATAGACACATAGATCAATAGAACAGAATGGAGAACCCAGAAATAAACCCATGCTTTAATGGCCAAGCAATCTACAACAAAGGAAGCAAGGGTATGCAATGGGAAAAAGACAGTCTCTTCAAAAATGGTGTTGGGAAAAATGGACAATTACATGCAAAAGAATGAATCTGGACCTCTTTCTTACACCATACACAAAAATAAACTCACAATGAAATAAATATCTAAACGTGAAGATCTGAAACAATAAAAATCCTAGAAAAGAGCACAGGGAGTAATTTCTTTAACATTGGCCATAGCAACATTTTTCTAGATAGACATCTCCTGAGGCAAGGGAAACAAAAGTAAAAATAAACTATTAGTACTACAGGAAAATAAAAAGCTTGTGCACAGTGAAAGAAACAATCAACAAAACATAAAGGCAACCTACTGAATGGGAGAAGATATTTGTAAATGACATATCCAATAAGGGGCTAATATCCAA
>NW_028029431.1:0-10450 GCF_054177405.1 Leptonychotes weddellii
ACCCGCTGGCGCGAGGGCGGGATGTCGACGGGGCTGAGCTCGCTCCTTGTGGCCTCAGCGCTGGAGGGGAGGTGGCGGGAGACCGGGGCCCCAGGGGCGGCCCCCGCAGCCGTGGTCCGCAGCCCTGGCCCTGGCAGGAGCGAGCAGGAGTGGGGCCTCAGGGCTCTGGTGGAGTCGCCTCTGAGCTGCGACTTGAAGGACTTCTAAGGTTTGGGTTCCGGAAAGTGGAGCAGATGGAACTTTCTAGTTGCCCCTCAGGAGAGGAGCGTAACTCGTGCCTCTCTGCTCCTTCCTGTTAAACTCATCTTGAAAAAACTGGATGATTGGATTTAAATAAAACTGGAATGTCAGCGTTCTTCAAATTTGGGCTGTCTGCCATGTATTTATGGTGGTATTCTCTTTAGAAAATAGAAATTTTACTCTTTCTCATGTTAATTTTGTTTTAGGACTTCCTTTTCTGTTTTTTGTTTGTTTGTTTCAATGCCAAGTAATTTTTATTTTTTCTTAAGGTCTAACGAGTTTTGTTGGGATATGTGCCTAGTGAGACTACAGATTTCCCTCATAGCCGAAAGTAGAGCGTTCTTGTAAAACCTTTTCTAAGCTGAAATGGCCTAAAGGGAAGAGTATCCTCTGCTTTCCAAAAGTTCCAGTGTTTCCACTTTGCTTTTTACGAAGACCTACATTAATGCCGGTTTTCGATAACTGAAAGAAAGGTGAAGAGAATTCCGTTTTTATGAACATAAAACCTTACTGTTTTGGGGCGCCTGGGTGGCTCAGTTGGTTAAGCGACTGCCTTCGGCTCAGGTCATGATCCTGGAGTCCCGGGATCGAGTCCCGCGTCGGGCTCCCTGCTTGGCGGGGAGTCTGCTTCTCCCTCTGACCCTCCCCCCTCTCATGTACTCTCTCTCATTCTCTCTCTCTCAAATAAATAAATAAAATCTTTAAAAAAAAAAAAACCTTACTGTTTTAATGTAGGTCTTTCATAAAAGCTAAGTGAGACCTTTGGGAAAGCAGGAGTTCCTTGGACAATAACTTGTTTCATTGTTTTTTATCTGTGGAGTGGTGTTAGAAAAATTGGAATGTAAATTTTTGTAAGTAATCTGTTATCCAGAGTGTGTATTAGATGGATTCACCAAGTTTGAAAGAGAAACCCCACCAAAGGATCAGATATGTATTCAGCAAGTTAGAAGTCCTTGGTTGTACGTATCCTAGTTTTAATGTTTTCAGAGATTAGTATTGATTCTACGTTGTCTACAGCAGTGTTTTGTTTTTCTTTTTCCTCTGTATGTCCTGCCTCTATGGTCATAACTTAAAACTTAGATCCATGTTAATCTATTGGACAGTCTCCAAAGGAAAATAGACTCTTTTTCAGAAGTACCAACCTGCAAGTTAATGAACAAGATGAATACTATGAACTGGGTGTTGACTTCCTTACATAAAGCTGAAAGCCACAGGCCAGAAAACTAAAGATTGCTATAGGCTTTCCCTTTCTTTCATTCCCATATATCCAGTAAATCACCCCAAGCCATGAGATACATATATATATATATATAAAATATTATATATGATATATATTACAAATATAATTATAAATATGTGTTATATATAATTTTACATATATATTATATATATATATATATATTTTAAGGCAAAGCTTCCTATCTTTTTCCGTCTCTGCCTCTTCTGTTTCCAAGCACTAACTTTCATTCGGATAGTTTTAGGAGTTTCTTCAACTGGTCATTAGTTCTCATTTTCATCTTCTTTTCATTCTGTGGACTGTCCTCTGATTTTCCTGCTCCTGAGCCACCATCATCTTTGCCCATTAGCACAGTGTATAAAGCCTCTGGTACTCGCCACTCTTGCCTACATCCCAGGCTCCTCTACCTTTGTACGAGCTTTCCTCTCTACCTACAGTGTTTTTTCTTTTGGATGGCAGGGAAAATCTGTTTATCATTGAAAACCAAGTATAGAACTTCACTGTGTTACAGAATCAATTACTACTTTTTCTGTACTACACTTAGAATCTTCAGGTCCTATAATGTATAATTCTCTTGTAGTTCAGGACTGTATAAAATAATTCTCACATTTGTGTTCCCTACCATCTGAATGATTATTGAGCTTAGGAATTATTTTATACCTGGTGGATGTGTTCAGAATAGGTTTGTTGAATGGAATTGATAAGGAAAGCAGTATGGGTTCAGAACTTTATTACAATGTAAGAGGAGCAGAAAAAGGAAAAATCAGTAAATTCAATCTTACGCTTTTTTCAAAGCCAGAATAGTGGTAGTGCAGAGGTTACTGTGATTTTAATGTGCTAAATTATTCTTACCATGAATTGCAAATGTTTCTTCTTGCCTTTTTTTTTTTTTTTTACTTTAAAGAATAGAACGTGTTTTTGAAAACTTCCCACCAGTATCACAATATAAATTTTTGGCTTGCCTATTTTAAGGAGCAGTTTATTGTTAATTTAGGATTTATAGTGTGGATCATGACTGACAGTGTATTGTAACACAGTAGTTCACAGACACTTTTGGTCTAGGACCCTTTACATGCTCGTATGTTGAATACTTCAAAGAGCTTGTTTGTTTATGTGGGTTTATATTACTAATTTAAAAATCAACACTTTTGCCTTCAGCTCTGACATGAAAAGAGTTTGGAATTTATCACAACCATCTTTACAACAATAACAAAAACGCTGAACAAACTGAAAATCAATGACTTTTTAAAAATCCACCAGGTAATTGATGTCACAGGGCAAACAGCCATTCTGACCACTGGAGAGACAGGTAAATGCAGAAAATCCCAGTGGAGATCCACTTACCGGGAACAGAACCCTTTGGAGGCAGTAACTGAATTGCTGGAGGCTGAGTGTGGACTAGCTTGAGAGCGAGATACCCCTGGGAGCCCACTTTTAGGAGGCCCCCTACTTCTATGGGTTTGACTTCCAGGAATCCCACCAGATTTGCACAGTGAAGATTGGAGAAGAATTTCCTCATGCTCTCTGCAGGGGGAGGGGAAAAGTAGCCATTTTGAAATACAGTCCACAGTATTCTCCTGAACCAAGGTGTACTCTCAGGGGACACTACCAGTCTTTTGTGACCTGGCTCAGGGTGGGGAGGGGGGTGAGCAGTTAGACAACTCCAGCCTTCCTGCCACGTGTAGGGGGAGGGAGAAAAAAAAGGAAAACAAAGACAAACACTTTTGAAGGTGACAAGCAAGGGACTCAGGTCTGCTAAAAACTGATTTAGTCTTAAGACTAAGGAAAAAAAAAAGATAACGGAATGCTTTCCTTCCCCAGTGCCTTGCCACCACATCAACAGGGCTCCAGTATAAATAAAAACAGTAGATTACAATCAAGAGAGTAGGATGCAGACTATTTTAAAAGGAGTTTCTAGGGAAACCAAAAGACAATAGGGGGGACAAAAGCAAGAATACTAGAGGAAATTGAAGCCTCTGACACCTATAGTTACAGCAAACATTAAACATAGCCTAACTCCTAATCAGATTAACATAAAACTCCACACTAACAACGTGATTACCTCGGTTCTTATGCATTTCTCCATTTACATTATGTCTGGCTTTCAACAGAACATTACAGTGCACACTAAAAGGCAATAAAAACTTATGCCAAAGAGGCAAAGCAAGCATTAGAACCAGTCTTAACATAGGACATGGATTTTGGAATTATCAGGGAATTTAAAATAACTACCATGTATAGATTCTATGCTATACTGTAGTAGCATGTATTGCTACAATAGGATTTCAGTTTGGAAGATCCTCCCTCTCTAAGGCAAAACAGGGCCCTCCTCACGGCAGTTGCCAGGACCACAACAAAGCCCTCAGCTGAGCAGGAGTCTGAAGGTAAAGATGAAAATCCTGGGAGCAGAGCAGTTGCTGTGGAAGAGGCACAGAGATGGAACTTGGGTCAAGTAAGGGGGCTCACAGGGTTACTCCCAGTAACCTTGGATCTGGGCTGTTTTCTGCCACTAGATACGCAGTTTACAAGTAGGAGGGTATCTGTAGCCACCTGCCCCAGGTGTTAGTCACAGGATGGGCCCTTGGCAAAATAAGTGATCTGGGTGAAAGTCCTTGTGTATGTGAATTACTAATAATTTGCCACAGGGAAAACGCCCCTGGAACCTGGATCACACCACAAAGTTCAACTCATGGATTCTGTACACAGCTGCTGCCTACTCTTTGCCATCTGGAACACAGGGCCCTCCCATTACTCTCAGTCCTCTTGCCTAATCACTACATGTGAGTTGCCAATGAACACTTAGGATGACAATATTATCAATCACCAGGCCCTTCCCTAAATGAAATGCAACTGGATTTCTTTGCATCTTTCTGCTCAGAGCCAAAATCAGAGCCTCTGGATAATAGAGTTAGTGGGTACGGGGAATGGGAACAACACTTCATTTCAGAGGGTTGCAGAAAGGTTGGGGGGGGGGTGGTGGAAAGGCACTGGACCTGGAGGAATAGGTCACAGAATCAGGCGTTAGTTCCTGCCCTGTAGTGACTTGCTAGGTGACCCTAGGGAATCACTTCTGCTCTCTGAGCTTCTGTTTCCTCATCTGTCAAACAGAGTTTTAGTCTTTGCATTGTCTTCTGGCCATCTGCAGTGAAACTCAGAAATTGCTAAAACATGTTGGGAGTAATAAGGTGAGTAGGTTAATGTTGCTGACTTAAAAGAAATGTGCAAAATATTTTTATCAGTAAAGGAAGTAATAATGCTCTTGGTTTACTGTTATGGTTTGAATTTTTTTTTTTTTTTAAGATTTTATTTATTTGAGAGAGGGAGAGTGAATGAGAGCACAAGCCAGGGGTAGGACAGAGGGAGAGGGAGGAGCAGACTCCCTGCTGAGCAGGGAGTCTGATGTGGGACCCAATCCCAGGACCCTGGGATCATGACCTGAACTGAAGGCAGACGCTTAACTAACTGAGCCACCCAGGTGCCCCTGTTATGTCTGAATTTATTGCTCTGTCTGAATTTAGAGGCTTGGATCAGGAAAGTTGTTATCAGATTGACAAAATTCGTATTTGGGTCATTGCCCATGAAATGTGTCAGCACCTAATGGGTACTAGGCCCTCTGTTTGATATTGAGGATCCAGTTTCTGCCTCATGAAACTCATACCTTGAAAAAAACAAATTTTCAAAGTATAGACTCATCAGATAGAACAGTCAAGTAACCACAAGAATAAAAGGAAACCAAGAAATGAGGTGGTCATCTTTGTAGGGAAGGAGTATATAACCTGTCTCCTTAATCATGACTAAGCTCATTCAAGGCCATGTCCCTCAGAATAGTTGCTGCTTTGATGGAGGGCATAGAAAAGAAACTTGGAAAAATAAACCATTTTTGAGTGAGGTAAAAAGCAGGAAAAAAAACCCATAGTTAATTCAACTCCAGAGTATTCCTGTAGTCAAGACAAATATCTGTTCAGAATTAGAACAGGAATCAGAAATCCTTATGACAAATGAAATTCAAATTTTTAGAGAGGTACAAGCAAATGGCATAGATACAGAGGAAAAGCAGCAGTTAACATGGGGGACAGATGGGAATCAGTGAAGATTTTACAGAGGAGTTGGCACTGAGTGAGGCCTTGCAGGATTAGTATTACAGCAGATAGAGGAGGAGAGGAGCTGGGAGAGCCATCTAGTCAAGGCTCAGAGGCATGAAAATACATGGGGTATGGGGAAATGCAGTGGGAGATGAAGCTGGAAAGATAAATTATGTTGAAATGTGGACGGCCCAGTCTAGGATGACACATTTGAGGTGCGGGACGCAAAATTTAAGGAGGCATTCACTCTTAGGGTCAGACAAGTGCAGGGTCAGCACGGTGGCTGTGGTCATCAAGTAGAGGATTGATTTCAGAATCTCCCATATGAGGGACTTCGGCTTCTGGGAAGATGGAGTAGATATACTTTTTTATTATGCTTTCTACCAAGTGCAACTAAAAATCCTGGACATTATATAGAAAACAAACACAAGACCCTGACAGGTGGAGGGAAGAGAACAGACAAGCTAGGAAATTTGAAATCCAAGGAACATGGTGGTGAACTCCCTGGGTTTTGTTTTGCCTCATATTTCCAGACTTGGAGATGAAGAAGCCGGCAACCAGGAAACACCAACGGGTGCAGACAGAAAAGCTCCCAAGAAAATCCTGCTGTCTCTAACCAAAGAACCAAGAAAAGGGGAGCCTTACAAGCTAGGGAGCTTGCATTCTAGTCAAATATCCCAGAAAAAATGGATAAAACCACCCCCAGGCCAGCCTTTTCCCCAGCCAAGACTAAGTGGAGAGCCTAGACTTTCACTCTCACCAGGATATAAAGAGTTGTCCCAAATGGCCCCTTCCTGCCAGAGTAGCATCAGAGAAGACTGGGTGATAACACCCCCACCTCCCCAATCAGTGGAGATCTTGGGAAGTCTGAGCTTTCACCCTGACCCAGTGGTGATGAGGCACAATTCACCTAACTGCTGGGCTGGCATCAGAGAACGCTTACTGGAAATTCAGGACTTTCACCATCAACAGCAGCAACAGGGTCACCTCTACTGTGGTATCAGTGGAGACCAAAGAATGAGATTTTTCTGCAGTCTTCACTGTAAGAACCTCATTGAGCTCCTTGATGTAAAATTCATGAAAAGTGGCTCTCCCCCCACCCCCGAAAAACCTGGGCCCCCGGGAATTTTTTTTCTTCTCATGCTGGTCTTCCTTCAGCCTCCAGCAATTTATCACCTACCATTTTATTCCTACCAGTTGCTGGCTCCAGCAGTGGCTTCTGATCCTGAGAAGCTGTTATTCTCTATATTATATTCACCTGTCTCTTCACTTTTCGGGTATCTGTTTGCCCTGTGACTTCAGTTCTCTGGTCAATCTAGGAAGACATGTTGATTATCAAGTTTGTTCAGCTTTTTTCTTGTTTTGATGGTGGCAGCTCCCAAGCTCTTAATATGTTGTAGTGGAACTGTAATTTCTGTGCTCATTTTTATTCATTCTTTTTTCTTTCTGTTCCTCAGACTGGATAATCTCGATTGATCTATCTTCGAGTTCACTGATTAGTTCTTCTGCTTGCTCAGGTCTGCTGTTAAGCTCCTCTAATGAACTTTTTTCAGTTCTACTTTCCAACTCCAAAATTTCTATTGGTCTCTTTAAAAAAAATCATTTCTCTTTATTGATGTTCTCTATTGGAGACATTATTCTCATACTTTAGTTCTTTAGACATGGATTCCTTTGAAAATATTTTAAATAGTTGATTTAAAGACTGTCTAGTAGGGCCAATGTCTGGGCTTCCTAGGGAAAGTGTATTAATTGCTTTCCTTTACCTTTTATCATTCATACTTCTCTTTGGTTTTTTTTTTTTTCTTTTTCTTTCTTTCATCTTATAGTCTTTTGTTGAAAACTAGACATTTAATATAATATGGCAACTCTGGAAATCCGTTTCTCCCTGCTCTCCAAGGTTTGTTGTTGTTTAGTGACTTTTCTCAACAAATTCTATAAAGTCTGTATTCTTTGTTGTATGTTGACACTGAAGTCTCTGTTGATTAGCTTAGTGATCAGCTAATGATTGGACAAAGATTACTTTAAATGCCTGGAACCAGTAAATCTCCCAGTCTTTCATGAGGGGCTCCATGTGCATGTTGGGGCATGCCTTTAACAATCAGCCACGCAGTTAAAAACTCTGCCATAGCCTTCACTTTTTGCTTGGGCAAAAGCCTTAGGTCAGTCAGAGGTGAATGCGTAGGACCATCTTGTGTCTTTCTTGAGGATACTCACTGCCTTAGACACACACACAGCACATATGCATGGCCTAGAGTCTCAGGAATGTGTCAGAGCTTTTCAAAACTCCTATGGACAGCTAATTTACCAGCTTTTCCTTTAAGCTTTTTGGCTACTCTGTGATTTGCCCTAAATGTTATCCACTACCTCAGGCAGCCAAGAAGTTGAAACAATTGTAATTGTTTTTGCCAAAATCCCCTTAGAGGAAGACATTTTGCATTAGGAGAACTCCAAGTTACATCAAATACAGATAGCTTTGCAAGAGAGGATTTCCAGGTAACCAGAAGACAGTTCAAATAATGACAGTTCTTTGGGAGTGAGGCTTTGAAAGAGCTCTACCTCTGTTTTGCCTTTGGTGGCTGCATTGCAGGTTGGGTTTTATTTTCAAGGTTGCCATGGAGCTGGATAGTGAATGATGGAACAATGCCACAAGCCTGCTATTCATACTGAGATTCAGTTGTTCTTCTTAAAAATAAGTGTTTCCTGAGCTGCAGTAAGCTTTTAATTTCCAGAGTCTGAAAAAGACAGTTTTTCTGTCCTATTTTTCATTGCTTTTATAGAGGAAAGAATTTTCAGAGGTCTTATGCCACTAGTTTTGTTGATAAGTACCCTGCTGTTTGTGACTTCACCCAGGGTTTAGCCAGAGCAACGAGGAATAACCCTTCATAGTTAAAATAATTTCCTCATTTAATTGAACCAGCTTTGCTGAGTGTGAATACCTTAAGACAATAGAAACCTGATTTATAACAGACATCCTATTCATACTGCTTTTTGAAATCCTTTTTTTTTTTTTTTAAAGATTTTATTTATTTATTTGAGAGAGAGAGAGCACAAGAGGGGGGAGCGGGAGAGGGAGAAGCAGACTCCCCACTGAGCAGGGAGCCCGATGCGGGACTCGATCCCAGGACTCCAGGATCATGACCTGAGCCGAAGGCAGTTGCCTAACCAACTGAGCCACCCAGGCGCCCTTGCTTTTTGAAATCCTTTTGTCTTAGACATAAAATCTGATAATATTCTGAAGTCACTGAACCTACATCTGAGTCCTGTTAAATGCCTACAGCTATATATTATTTCTATTGTGTTGCTACAACATAAAGTCTAACCAGTCTTCCATAATTGAACTTTTAGATATATGAGTATTTTTAAAATATTAGCCTCCCCATATTATTGTCCTTTTATTTAATTGAAATCCCAGATTGACTTTTGATTAATAGTCCAACCTTAAAAGGTTCTCTGAGAGAACAAAACTTGAAAAGGTGAGACAGAGAGTAAATGATGTAGAGTAGTATTTGGACACTCATATTTCTACTGGTCCTAAAATATGTCTGAACATGGAATGGAATTCAGAACTCCATGATGAGGAGTTGGTGTCCAGGGTGTTGATGTCACACAGCCTCTGGCCTGACAGGCATGGACGTTGGAACTGGACAGTGGCTGTACATTCTGGTAGCTCTCGTGGAGACTATGCATCTAAAAGCAAGCTCTTCAGACTTACATCTTAATTACCCCTAACAGGGATAATTAGAATTTTCTTTCTCAAATTAAAAGTTTGAGAAATTCCTGATAAGATGTACTATTCCCTAAAGTTTATATTAATTATAATTTTTTTTTACTGCCGGCATTCATCGAGCATGGAAGATGTAGACACTAGTAAGTATGTTTTGGCAGTGGATTGTTTTTCAATCCTTGCTCACTTTTCCCCGGTTTCAGGGAGTGAGATTAAGTGGATTGTTTTTCAATCCTTATTCACTTTTCCCTGGTTTCAGGGAGTGAGATTAAATGAATTGCTTATTCCAGAAAAACTGGATTTCCTGGGAGGATTGAGGAGGAAAAATGGCAGTGTCAGTGGGAGAATAGAAGACTTTTCCTGAAACACGTATCATTTACAAAATAGATTCATATATTCTCAGCACTGTTGAACATAACATTTTTAAAAAGTCATCCCCTCAACCATCCCCATAGGAGATTGTTAAGCCTGAGGTAGAGTGAGGAGTTAATTCTGATTCTGAAAGTGAATGTATTTCAGGATGCCCAGGTATTCGGGAGTAAAATCATTTATTTTAGTGAGACCTGTTTTGTTACTTACAGCTGCACATTACTGCCTTTGAAAGGAAGTAAAAGATTCTCCTTCTTTCTCTCTGGGTTTTGCATTTCAGTCTCCTCTCATTCATAAATAAACCCTTTCTCCCTCTCTGGGCCAGTTTAGGGTCATTTGTATTTTACACGCACAAGGAGCTGTGGTTTGGGATTCAATTCTTTTTCCACTAGAGGAAGCTGTTGAGGTGGCGAGGTGGCTGGGTGGGGAGGGGAGCCCATTCATTGCCTGCACTTCTCTGCCTAGATAAAGCTAAGTCTTCTAAAGTCAACACGATAATTATGTTCTGCATTGGTGGTGGTATCCTGGTGGCCATTCTTGTGCTGATGGGTGTTGTCATCTGTCTTTACTACAAAATATCCGACGCTTTGAAGTGAGTGATGTGGGTAAGAGTGAAAAATACCCCCTCAAATAGGATACCTGGGGCTCTCTGCTTGAGCAAGGTCATTCCTTGCCCTGTGCCTGCACCCAGAGTGAGGTCAGGAACAGCAGGTAGGTTTGAAAAGGTAAAAGCAGGTGAGTGTAGAATCTTGGTTTTTTCCCCTTCTGGCTTAGGGCTGTGAGCTCATAAGTAGAATG
>NW_028029432.1:0-589 GCF_054177405.1 Leptonychotes weddellii
AAAAAAAAAACCACAGTAGCTGCAAAGCACAGTAAAGCAAAACACAATAAAATGAGGTGGCTGTAATCAGACTGACACTAGTACCCTCACCTCAACATAAGACAGTCACATTATCCAGGGGAAGCCCAGGGAGCTGAGGGATGAGAGGTGGCTCCATGACCTGGAGCAGCTGACAATGATGCCCTTGAGAGTTTCCTCTAGCGCACAGCAATGCACTGAAAGTTTACAGGCACTGAGTTCCATGGATTTACAGACTATATTATCTCCTTTTAACTTAACTAACCCTCCCACAAAATGTTCTAAAATTGGGCCTCCAAAGGGACCTTGGATCAAAGATAACACTAATAAAGCCAGCACAACTGAACCACAAAAAAGGGGCAAACCTGATATATCTGCCAATTTACAAGGCTGAGAAATAGCAACCATTAAATAATCAGGTCTGACAGTTAACCAAAAAGGCTTGAATTTATCAAGAAGTCTTTTAGAGATACATTATTTACACACACCACTGTCAACTATCAACATCATCTCAAGTATACACTAAACCTTAAGATCTTAGCTATAACAGTATAAGGCAAGACATTTAAAC
>NW_028029433.1:0-589 GCF_054177405.1 Leptonychotes weddellii
TCATTTTACACTCCCACTAGCCATGTATCATTTATCCAATCTCTAAAACCATACCAGCATCTGGTATCAATGCTCTTTTTATTTAACTATTCTGATAAGTGCCTGTGACTCTCCTTTAAGGATAAAGGTGAAAATAAGAGGAAGACCTGCCTAAAATCAAAGGTACCACTGGAAAGTTTAACTCAGCCACGTAAGTTTTACCATATGTCTTTTCTAAAGTCCGGTCAGCTACATTGAGAAAAATGCATGTCTAGATCATCAGGAAATTTAAAGAATGAAATAAGAGAAACAGCGAATCGTGTGACCCCACTGCAACCTAAAGTATTCCATCCTGTACATACCTTTTTTTTTTATAATTTAAGAATATTTCATTACCATCCCATTTGGTCTAAGATTTGTTATTGCAAATTTCTTAAACAAGAAGTTGGCCCACACAGAGCTGTTTGCTCACTGACACACAGTAACTGATGAAAAAACTTGTAGGTATTTCTCAGGCACTGGCAGCTCTAAGGTTATTTTGCCATCAGCTACACTGTGCTTCCACTTCTATCTTTACAACTATCGGCTCAGGTCGTTTCTAAAGTTGTTC
>NW_028029434.1:0-589 GCF_054177405.1 Leptonychotes weddellii
ACTCACACCACCCCTCACCTGCCCCACAATAGACACATACATGCCTGGCTCAGGCCTGGGGGTGAAGCTAAGACAGTGGACACTCATCCCCGCCCAACCTGGAGCTCACAGTGCAGATGAGACTCTCCTTCCCAACAAACATTAGTGGAGAAGACAGGGACTGGGGTGTTCTGGGGGTCCTGCACAGTAAGCAAGGGTGGTCTGGCGGCAGCAGTGACTTCGGTAACCTCAAAACAGGACCTGGGAGCCGGACCCCCAGGGCTGGAAGGACAGAGGTAGGGAGGGCATCCTGGGGGGAGGGCAGCATGAGCAAAGGCGCAGAGGGGGACTGTAGCACCCCTCAGCTGGTGCTCTCCAGCCCCACTGAAGCCCCCTGACTCCTCCACCTTGAAGACCCCAGACTCCTGTCTTCCATGCCGCCTGGCCCGCCATCCTGCTCACCACCCAGAAAGCCCTTGGATTCTGTGCCACGCGGCTGGGTCCTGCCCTGGGGAGGAAGGAGAATCAGACCCAGACAGTGACCACGGGGCAGGGGATGCTGGGAAGCCGGCCAGGGCGGGGTCGCAGGGGCATGCAGGAGTTCTCCGGG
>NW_028029435.1:0-589 GCF_054177405.1 Leptonychotes weddellii
TGATTCATTGTTTGTGCCTAACACCCAGTGCTCCATGCAGAACGTGCCCTCTTTAATACCCATCACCAGGCTAACCCATCCTCCCATCCCCCTCCCCTCTAGAACCCTCAGTTTGTTTTTCAGAGTCCATCGTCTCTCATGGTTCGTCTCCCCCTCCGATTTCCCCCCCTTCATTCTTCCCCTCCTGCTATCTTCTTTTTCTTTTTTTTCTCTTAACATATATTGCATTATTTGTTTCAGACGTACAGATCTGTGATTCAACAGTCTTGCACAATTTACAGCACTCACCATATAACATACCCTCCCCAGTGTCTATCACCCAGCCACCCCATCCCTCCCACTCCAGCAACACTCAGTTTGTTTCCTGAGATTAAGAATGCCTCACATCAGTGAGGTCATATGATACATGTCTTTCTCTGATTGACTTATTTCACTCAGCATAACACCCTCCAGTTCCATCCACGTCATTGCAAATGGCAAGATCTCATTCCTTTTGATGGCCGCATAATATTCCATGGTATATATATACCACATCTTCTTTATCCATTCATCTGTCGATGGACATCTCGGCTCTTTCCACAGTTTGGCT
>NW_028029436.1:0-589 GCF_054177405.1 Leptonychotes weddellii
AGCCACCCAGGCATACCTATAAAAGACAATTTCCTGAAATAAATTTGCCATTGCTTCTGCAGGAGAGGAAAAGAATTAATGCACACATGAGTAATATCAGTGAAAATAACAACCTTAGCCATTTGTCATGTGTTTATTATAAGCCTAAATAATTGATACCCAATTATTTAGGCTTATCTTTCTTTCTTTCTTTCTTTCTTTTTTTTTCCTTAAGATTGTATTTATTTAAGAGAGAGAGTGAATGGAGAGGAGTAGCAGCGGGGAAGGAGAGGGAAAGGAAAAGAATCTCAAGCAGATGCCACGCTGAGTGCCAAGCCCAACATGAGGCTCAATCCCAGGACCCTGAGATCATGACCTGAGCTGAAACCAAGAGTCAATCGCTTAACCAACTAAGCCACCCAGGCATACCTATAAAAGACAATTTCCTGAAATAAATTTGCCATTGCTTCTGCAGGAGAGGAAAAGAATTAATGCACACATGAGTAATATCAGTGAAAATAACAACCTTAGCCATTTGTCATGTGTTTATTATAAGCCTAAATAATTGATACCCAATTATTTAGGCTTATCTTTCTTTCTTTCTTTCTTT
>NW_028029437.1:0-589 GCF_054177405.1 Leptonychotes weddellii
AATGATGATGAACATTTTTTCATGTGTCTGTTAGCCATTTGTAGGTCTTCTTCAGAGAAGTGTCTGTTCGAACAGTTATGCTCTGTAGAAGTATAATGGTCAGGTCCAGACATAAGGGTAGCTGGGTTTCAAGTTGGACAGGTGTTAGGTATTATTTTGGGCATATCTATAAGCATAACCTGGTACTTGATAAGTCGGCGTCCTATCATCTGTTGGTGTGCTTTGGTGTGTATGACACTCTGGGCCTGACGCGAAGTCATTCCAGTCAGGGATGGTCCCAAAGTGGACGTTGAGGCTCATTTTACCAGGAGGACTGTTGTATGCTTAGCTAAAGCCTCTGTTTGCAATTGTACCTCAATAGGGGTGGCTTCTAGGATCAGTATGACTATAAGGGGTAAAACCATGAAGAAGCGCTTTTTGTTTGAGGTCCAGCCTTAGTATGATAATTACAAGGCATCACTGGCAAGTGGGAGAAGACTAGTCCGGAGATAAGGCCATCCCCAAGTGCATCATCCAGCCCATTCTTAATGAAAGTGGGGCCATCCATTATCTCCAGAAGTCCACAGTTAACCCTACGGAGTGGGGTATG
>NW_028029438.1:0-589 GCF_054177405.1 Leptonychotes weddellii
TGATTTACCTAAAATAGAAATAAATCACGTTGTGATAACAAGACAAAGTGTTTAGACTAATCACTGTAGCTCTTTCAATGGACCTATTGTTATGCCAGTGTTCCTCCTCACTGTCAATGTCTGTTCAGATGCCTATCTTGGGGCCAAAAGCAGAAAATCTGATCACTCTTTGCTGAAGAGTTCAGGCTACAACCCTCAGATCCTGTTACTGAGGTCTCTTTCTCACTGTTTCATTTCCACAGCTCAACTCTGTTCAGAAAGGCCAGAATTGACACCAGAGTTTGGTCATTAAGTTATCAGTCCTTTGAATTTATACTTTTCCTCTTACCGTAGCTGAACCACAGTAAGCTTCCATGCTTCGTACGCTCAGTTCTGAGCACTGGAGGTGACCACTCGGTCTACTTATATCCTTCCTTCCGCCCCAATACCTTCAACACATGCACACCTGTGCACACACATGTGTGTACCAACGTGGGCAATGACATCTTCCTCAATTATCTGAAAGTATGTGGTGCTCCTTTTACCCGACCCTTTGTAGAGGGCACAGCGCATGCTCAGGTGCTTCCACACTAGACCGGGGTTTCCCCTT
>NW_028029439.1:0-589 GCF_054177405.1 Leptonychotes weddellii
GGATCTGTTGTGGAATCCTCAGCAGGGCCGCAGCTGAGTCCCGGACCCTCTCCAGTCCTGGAGTGGTTGCAAACGCACCCCAGGGTGGAGGTGCTAACGGGGGGCGGGCACGGGAGGGGATTCGGGAGCTCGACATGCTGCCTTTGCAAATTGTCTGCAACTTTGAAAGTCTTCAAAATGAAAGGGTTATTGCAGGCAAGCCCCCCCGGGTCCGGCTTCTCTTTCCCAGGTGCCAGTTTCCCAAAGTTCTTTTTGCTCAGAAGCTCCAAGGTCATCACGGACAACAAAGCCCCTCAGCCGCTTTCCTGGAGGGAATGGATGCATCGCTCTTCTGTAAGCACGTGACGGTAAGTATCTCTCCACTGTGGCCCCCACGCTCCTCCCCGGCAGGACTGCCCCTCACATGGGACTGAAGATGTCCTGCCCGGTCCTGAGTTCTTGGAACAGGCAAAATCTCAGCTTCACCGACGACATTCTTTTTAGAGACAGAGAGAGAGAGCTCCTGCCCTCACGCACATGCATGCAGGGGAGAGGGGCAGAGGGAGAGAGATAGAGAATCTCAAGTAGGCTCCACGCCCAGCGCGAGGCT
>NW_028029440.1:0-589 GCF_054177405.1 Leptonychotes weddellii
TTGTGGGGACCATAATTTGGAGACTAGCTACCATACGACCACACAATTCAGGTTGGTGATTACCTCTGGCTGTGAGGCAAGGAAGTGACTTGGGGAAGAGCCCGGGGTTCCTCAGCTTGCCTGATGCCTGAGAGACCCTGCCTTCTCAGGAAGAGGTTGCCCAGGCCAGCCAGAATGAGGATCAGTAGGAAGGCCAGTGTGTATATCAGTAAAAATGATTAGAGTTTTTTGGCCCAACTCTATACTGGGTCATTTGAGGTAGGATAAAACAGATCTTACTGCCTGATCACCCTAGGTGAAGTGCACCTCAAGTTTAAGAGGTTGTATCCAAGGGCCATTTCGAGGTCATAACATTTTTTTTTTTTAGAAGAGAGTGAGAGAGCAGGGGGAGGGGCAGAGGGAGAGAGAATCTCAAGCAGACTCCGTGCTCAGCACGGAGCCAGACTCGAGGCTCAATCCCCTGAGATCATGACCTGAGCCAAAACCCAGAGTTGGGTGCTCAACCGACTGTGCCCCCAAGGTTATAACATTCTTCAGGCCACTGTTGAATTTAAACATGTCTCCTTAAAACTATCAACACCGGGCGCCT
>NW_028029441.1:0-589 GCF_054177405.1 Leptonychotes weddellii
GTGCAAATCTGGGCGTGGAGGAAAAAGACTGCTTGGCCCAACACAGCGACTGTCTTATTGATTTCCTTTTCCAAGATAAAAAAAAAAAAACCAAAACCTCTTGCGGTTTCCACTTTATCTCAAAACTTACATTTACCTTGGCAACCGGAGCTCTGTGGCAACAGAAATGCTGTAACCAGCCCCCCGAAGAGGCCGGCCCCGGGGGCTCCGGGAGGGAACCCCTCCACTTCATCAGCAGCCCAGCCAGGTGGCTGGGGGGGTGGGGGGAGCCACGGGCCTCCCAAGGCAGCCCCCTCTACAGCCCAGGCACAGCTGTTTGGTGCTGATTTGTAACCATGGGGTACCGGAGACAGTAAGACCTATCTGGAATAGTAGGACACCAAACAAGAGAAAAGTGGTGAGAACATGAGAGAGGGAAGCAGTAAGTTGAGTTGGCTCTTCCGAAAAAAACAAAAGCAAAAACCGCTAATCGTTTTCATAGAGTAAAAAAACCAAAACAAACCAAAAAAACCCTGGAATGCGTGGGAAATGTAAAAGCAGCACCTTTTGGCAATTTGAGAAAAAGGCCCAAATGGCCCCGCAGTGGGGC
>NW_028029442.1:0-231 GCF_054177405.1 Leptonychotes weddellii
AATCACTGCATAAACTGAACTTTAAGAAATGCCCATGGGGGGGTGCCTGGGTGGCTCAGTCGTTAAGCGTCTGCCTTCGGCTCAGGTCATGATCCCAGGGTCCTGGGATTGAGCCCCGCATCGGGCTCCCTGCTCCGCGGGAAGCCTGCTTCTCCCTCTCCCACTCCCCCTGCTTGTGTTCCCTCTCTCGCTGTCTCTCTCTCTGTCAAATAAATAAATAAAATCTTTGAA
>NW_028029442.1:331-8835 GCF_054177405.1 Leptonychotes weddellii
CAGTACCATACTGTCTTGATGATGACAGCTTTGTAATAGAGCTGGAAGTCCGGAATTGTGATGCTGCCAGCTTTGCTTTTCTTTTTCAACATTCCTCTGGCTATTCGGGGTCTTTTCTGGTTCCATACAAATTTTAGGATGATTTGTTCCATTTTTTTGAAAAAAGTGGATGATATTTTGATGGGGATTGCATTGAATGTGTAGATTGCTCTAGGTAGCATTGACATCTTCACAATATTTGTTCTTCCAATCCATGAGCATGGAACGTTTTCCATTTCTTTGTGTCTTCCTCAATATCTTTCATGAGTATTTTATAGTTTTCTGAGTACAGATCCTTTGTTGCTTTGGTTAGATTTATTCCTAGGTATCTTATGGATTTGGGTGCAATTGTAAATGGGATTGACTCTGTCCTCAGGGCCTTAAAAGTCTCCTGCAAAGCTGGTGCAGCCACTCTGGAAAACAGTACAGAGGTTCCTCAAAAAGTTGCAAATAGAGCTACTGTACGACCCAGCAATTGCACTACTGGGTATTTACCCCAAAGATACAAATGTAGTGATCCAAAGGGGTACATGCACCCCGATGTTTATAGCAGCAATGTCCACAATAGCCAAACTGTGGAAAGAGCCAAGATGTCCATCAACAGATGAATGGATAAAGAAGATGTGGTATATATATACAATGGAATATTATGAAGCCATCAAAAGGAATGAAATCTTGCCATTTGCAACGGCATGGATGGAACTGGAGGGTATTATGCTGAGTGAAATAAGTCAATCAGAGAAAGACATGTATCATATGATCTCACTGATATGAGGAATTCTTAATCTCAGGAAACAAATCTCAGAAAATCTCAGGAAAAAGTTGCTGAAGTGATGGGGAGTGGGAGGGATGGGGTGGCTGGATGATAGACATCAGGGACGGTATGTGCTATGGTGAGCACTGTGAATTGTGTAAGACTGTTGAATCACAGACCTGTACCTCTGAAACAAATCATACATTATATGTTAAAAAAAAAGAAGAAGATAACAGGAGGGGAAGAATGAAGGGCGGGAAATCAGAGGGGGAGATGAACCATGAGAGACGATGGACTCTGAGAAACAAACTAAAGGTTCTAGAGGGGAGGGGGTGGGGGGATGG
The DNA here is from genome assembly GCF_054177405.1 of Leptonychotes weddellii. Lineage (NCBI taxonomy): Eukaryota > Metazoa > Chordata > Mammalia > Carnivora > Phocidae > Leptonychotes > Leptonychotes weddellii. The sequence continues at coordinate 1,469 of NW_028029442.1, forward strand.
GTTAGCCTGGTGATGGGTATTAAAGAGGGCATGTACTGAATGGAGCATTGGGTGTTATACGTAAACAATGAATCATGGAACACTACATCAAAAACTAATGATGTAATGTATGGTGATTAATATAACATAATAATAATAATAAAAAAGAAAACAATGAGTGGAAACTGCTAATTTCTTTTCTTATAGTGGGCAAAATACCCAAACAGAAAGTGAGTAGTATGGCCTGCTGAAGTGGGGAAACCTAAATAAAATGTGGTAAAGCCTTAGGAGTATTAATCTCACTTGGCATGAGGTTAAGCAGAGGTCTTTTGTATTAAGGAGTCTGAACTTGAATTCTGGCCCACCCACTCAATTAACTGCAGGGCCTTTGGCAAATGAATTAACATTTTTAAACCTTAGTCTTCTTACCTGTAAAGTAGAAATGATAATTCTAATAGTATCTACCCTTTGGGCTTATGATAGTGATTAAATAAGATGACCCCCATGAAAAGGCCTATGAGCCTGCTGCCCATGCTACAGGAGTTTACAACACAGACACCAATCTCGTCATCTTTGTTGTCATCATTGTCATCATCAGAATGGTCACTATTCATCATAACCTCTTTCAAATTAAACATACCAAAACAACTGACTTTGGTCAATGATCATCTTTGTGATGATCTGTTTTAATTTCTGGAGGATGGCTATATTCTAATTCATTTTCTTGTCGGCTTTCTGTTAGGTGGATTTTTTTTCTCCCCAATTTTGTAATTAGGGACTGAGAAAACAGTGATTCAAAGTTAAGACACTTATGCTAATAGGATATAATTGCAATTTAACAGGTAGGAGTTAGTGTTTTTTTGAGACATAAGCACAGGATAATTGGAATATTTGGTTTAGAGTTTGGACAGTGCTGTTGTGTTGAATAAAGCATCAAAGAATACAAATACTGTGACAGGGGAAGGCTCGTGCTACTTTCTGTAAACAAAAATGCATTTAATGTTGTTTAGGGGTACTTTTGAAATTTCAGCTTTTTCAACTGCAAATCTACTTATTTGTTTGGAGTAAAGAAGCCAATAGGCAACTAAACACAAGCAGGAAAAAGAAAATCATAACATGGCAGTGATAAAGTAAACCAAGAAATAGTGAATTTCCAGGCATAAAACTCACTTAGATACCAATAAATTACTTCCAATAAATTATTTCTTTGGAGGTATTCCATGCTGGCAGGTTGTTTCAGCATCCCTCCATTCTTCCTATTTGTGAGGTTGGTTATGTTCCTTCTAACACTTCCTTTTCTTTCTCCCTCTTTCCTTCCTTTACTGAGTAGGAACCAGTCACAATGTGGGGGGGGGGGGTAGATGACTATGAATGATACGGCTCCCCTTTGCCTTTTGGCCATGAATAATTACATAGGGAAGGACACAGAAAGTATATTGGCAATTACAATATAGATCAACGTTCTCATGAGGCAAGTCAATGAGCACATAGGAGAGTTACCAGATCCAAACTTGGGTGTATGGGGAAGGCTTTCTGGAGGAAGCCACTTTTCCATCCAAACTCAGAGGATGAGTAGATATGTTTTGTGTGAAGGTGAGAAAAAGGATATTTTACAAGAAGAGCAAATAGCATGTATAGGAAAGACTACCTAGTGTGCTAGGACCTGGACACCATCCATTATGGCTGGAGCATGGGGTTTGGAAGAGATAAAGGTTAGAGAGGTAAGGAAAGTATTTATAGGTCTTATGTGGTGCTCTGACATGATCACACTTACATTCTAGAACAATCATCTTAGCTATGCAGACAATGAATATGAAGGATGTGGAACAAGTTTGGCAATGAGGGGACCCATTAAGAAGCTATTGCAGTAATTCAAGTAAGTGATATGGTGGCTTGAACTGGGGTCATGGAAGCAGGGAAGAGAAATGTTTATGGATTCAAGAAATGATAAGACTGGAAACTCAACAGAACTTAATAATTTCTTGTGGGGAGATTCATTTTTGATGAACAAGAATAAGAATTCAGGGATACTGCCCAGAATGCTGGCTGGAGAAAATGGGTGGACCTACAGAACCATGGAGAAGGCATATATTTTTGAAGAAAAAAGTAGAACTTTGAGGAAATCACCCTAGGATTGGAAGGAGGAGCTCACAAGAGAAACAGAAGGAACAGCCAAGGAGGCAGGATGTAAAGCAGAAGAACTTACTGTCACAACATACAGGGAAGACGGTATTTAAGAAAAGAGGGTTATATGGGGGTGTGTGCATTGGGAGCAGGAGTTTGTTGAGGGACAAACAGGATAGGAGGGAGCAGATAGAGTGAGTACAAACCTCTCCTTTCTAAGTGGCATGTAACAAACAAGTGGGGTCTACAACAGGCTTGTAGTCAGAGCAGGGTAGCTGTCCTCCCCAACAAAACTCAAGTAGAGAAAGACACCAGGAGAAACTAAAAACTCTGGGGAAGAAAGATTAATGGAGATTATTTAAACCTAGGATCAAAGTTCTGACTATTAATAATGAATACCCATGTACCCAGTGAGTGAGGAAGGGAGGAGGGAGAATAAGTCCCAGGATTGAGAAGTACAGTTGTGAATTTCCATGAAAATATTCTTCGTAGCCAAATGGCTGGCCACTCTGCTGGTGCATTGGTGTCTTTCTCCCAGTGGCAAAATAATGCCACCTGTCTTGCTGCTTTAGGAGCTCAGCATCTGGGTTGGCTGAAACCGCTAGAATGGTGAAGGAGAGCTGAGGATCAATGCTCCAGAGAAGTTTATTCTTGTTTCAGAAAGCCTACAATTTACTGATAACAACAATGACAATAATAATGCTCATATTTCTACTATATTTTTAAATGATAGTATTTATTAAGTGCATTACGAGAGCCAAACTCTGTGCTAAGGATTTTATCTGCATTAGTACTAAATGCTTACAACTGTCCAATGAAGTAATTACTATTATTAGCCTAATTTCACAGATGGAAAGAGAGGAAACTGAGTTTTGTTGATATTGGCAAACTTGTCTGAGCCCACATGTCTGATGTGTGGTAAAATGAGGAAATGAATCCAGCCCATGCTACCTCTTCACTTGGACATGGCAATGGGAAGACTTGATTATTATAATAAAAACACTATGCAACAACTCAAATTTATCTAAGTATTATGCTACATGATTTATAGCCATCATTTCATTTAATCCTCACAGAAACTACATGAGGTAGGCACTATTGTATACCCATTTTATGAAAGTGGACTCAACGAGGTCAGAGCACTTGTCTAATGCTATAGCGCTAACACTGCAGAGCTAGGATTTTTTCCAAAAATCTGTGCACTAAACCATCTCCCTGTTGCTTATTAGCCCATGATACATGAGCCAAGGATGCATAAGTCATGAACTGGACAGAGACAGAGTGTAGCACTAATACAAAGCTGAGTTTGGCCTCCCTTTTGCTCTCTCTGGAAGGTGACATACATTGGGTACATGGATTACCTGCTAAGGAGAAACAAAATGTAGCTTCAACTAATCTGAGAATCTACAATGGGCCATGCATAATGCTATAGTTTTTTAAGGAATAGAGAGAAGAGTCAGAATTCCCAAGGCAAGTGGGGAAATTTTACTTCCAGAAGCAAATTCAGAACAACTTTTCCAGCTGAAGGATGTCATGGAATCACCTTAGCATCCAGCCAAGAGTCTGCTCTATAGTGTCTGACTCAGGGCTTTATCCTACAAAGTGCCTATCTGTATTGGCAATTTGGGCCAAGAAAAGGCCTAAGACCTCCTTTGAAGGTGATTTTCCTTCACTGAGTTTTGAAGAAGAGCACCACTCCCTTGGTCCTGGACCAGGATGTTTTTGATCATAAAAAGCCCATCTGCATAGTCCTCACCACTAGTGAAAGAGAAAGAGAAGATAAAATTCCTCTAAAATCCCTACCACTTGCTGGGAGCTACTAGAGCCAAGGATATGAAATGCTTTTTATCTAAAAGCTGAAGCCAGGAGGGAGAAAGCTGAAAAAAAAATCATTACCAAACAATTTACACTAAATAATAAATGTGGAGGGGATTCTGTAAGGAATGCATATTAGAAATTTCATCATTGGCTTTGTTCTCTGGGAGTTCTGTGGACATAGCCTATAGATATTTTGAGGTTTTTCCCTCTGTAAAATAATAAGAGTGGCTTCCTATACCCATTTCTGCTATATTTCCCACCTCTACACCATTCCCAAGAGGCAAAATAATAGACATCCAACATGAACTTAGGCTGACAAGTTTTCCTTGAACTTCACATAAACACACACACACACACACACCAGGTAAAAGTGGACAAAATAAAAACACAAATAATTTTAAGGACATTTCTAACACACTTTCTTCTCACTTGTTTTCTATAATTCAAATAAAATTTGCTAAGCACATTATTCTCATCAGACACTTACTGGGTGCTATGGGTGATAAAATGATGAAACAAAGAATTTATAAATAAACTTAAGGAATTTATAATTTATTGAGGCAGACTGTGGAGTATACACTTTACCAAAAGCAGACTCTGCTAGTTGTTATCACAATAAAGACACAAACAAAATGCTTAAGAAGGCATAGAGGAGGAAGAAATAAAATTTTAGTGGATTAGTTGGTTGTGAAGAGTTTTGACCTAATGTCTCTAACCACTCACTAATTCTGTAACTTTGAACAAGTCCTTAACTGCTCTAAACTTTGGTTTTTTCATTTGTAAATTGAAGATAATAAGAAAACACTTTTATTAAAGATGGTATGAAGAACAAGCAGCCAATTAATTTTAGGTGTTACTCTTATAAAGGAGGTTTGGAGAAGGTTTCTCAGGGGTGGTGATATTTTAGTTGACCTTTGAAAAAGAGTAGTGTTTTTGATAGGGAGACATTCATGGGAAAGATTTCCAAGCTGATACAACATGATCAGAGCACCAGTTGTGTTCAGCTGCATGTAAAGCTGAAAGATGGTATACTCTCTCATTTCCTCCTGGCCTTCCAGGAATTTCTCACTCTTAGGATCACTCCTTTGGATATGTGCAAAGGAACTACCTATAGTGACCAGAATCAAACCTGATATCCAGTGTCTAAAATGTGTGGGAGTCTCTTGCTTTTCAATTTATTACTAGCCATTCACTCAATCTTTTTAACAATTTAGCCAACTAGAGTCTTAAGAAACAGAGTGGGAGGCCAAATGGAAGCTTCAGGACAGATAAGTTTGGTTGGAACTCAACAGGTAAAAAAGGACAGAGATAGGGGACAGTGTTCAGAGGCCACTACCAATCTGGTAGACCTGGTAAATGGGCCAAAGGCAAATGGCCTACTTTCAAACTCCCCTAAAGGCAAGTTCTGGTCATGTTCGTGAGCCTTGTCTAGATGGCGATAGAGAGCAAAGAGGGTGGGTTGAAGGAGTCCTTGGTGAAGGCCACATCATTGTGGCTTCACACCTAGGGCTCATCTGTTGCAGCCACAATCATAAATAACTCTCATTGACCTCCAGCTGAATTTCTTTCAATGTGATGTTAGAAATCATCCCCAAAGTGACTAATACACACCTTTTCATCTCATTGTCTACTATTTCATAACAAGGACTTATGAATCCAGTCATGATTATCTCATAGTGCATCTTGGATCATCTTCTCCTCAACTTGGAAGGCCTGCAGGCTCCCTCTCCTCATGTGTTGACAAACTAAATCACACTTACTTTCCCCCAATGTCTAGATTTGCTCAGACTCTTTCCCTTGTCACCCCATATCTCCTACATCTGAACTCAATGTCCATGTCACTTACCAGGTTTGAGAATACACTGCCTCATGGAGGAAATTATTTGTTTACCTTGGCAGCTCTGTTCCATTCCTCAAGCTAGATAGAATCTGAGTCCCTTGAGGAAAGAAAGGACTGAGATCTGTTTTCCTCCCTGTAACACCTAGTCTTGATCTCTAGATATGTTCCTTGAAGACTTGCCAATTAATTAATTAAAAATAGGAGCAAAAACACAATCAGCAAAATCCCTTGTTCTCTTGAAGTCCTGTACCCTCCTCTCATTTTCTCTAACACTTAAAAGATTTTCATACCAAGTTATATGTGCCTCCTTTTGTTTATAACCCCTTCCCTTCTTCTTCAGTACAATGCAGCTCCCCCTGACCAAAAATAGAAAATGAGGGAAAATTAATTAATAAGAAAATACCAGTATAAATGTATGCCTAGGTCCTGCCTATCTTCCACATGTAGAAAGTTGTCCATGCATCATTGTACAAAAGCTTTCTCAACTAGCGTAGATCAAGTAAGCCCTAATACACATTTCCTCCATTTGTGAAGAGAGAAAATGAAGCCCAGAGATGCTAATGAATTATCCAATCACACAGAGCTGAGCCTGGAACCCAGAATTCTTTCAGGGTTCAACCCACTATGCCTTTAGTAAGAAATAACAAAGTTGGGGATGATGGCAACATCACAATTGGCAGAGTGATTCACCTGTTCTATAAAAATGTAGCTCTCCTTTCAGCAAGGTGGCAGGAAATGTAAAACATACTCTTAGACCAGATTCTCAGAACGAGTTCTCTATGATCCCAATGTATGAGCTGCCAGTGTCCACGTACAGCCCATTCATTCTTTCCTAAATGACCTTACACACATTGATTGCCAATTAAGACTTCTGTTGCCAACAGAGTAGTCAAGACCTAAAATTAGCCCCTTACTTCTTATGACTCTGGGGCACCCAGCCAATGTGATATTTATGACTGTTATAGACCAGTGAACTAAAGACAGCCATGACACAGAAATGAGTCAAAACTGCTCTTTTTTCAGAGACACCAAAATGAAATACATGTTCTTGAAATAGATGAGAAGGTTTTTATCCAATTCTTACTTCTACACATTCAGAGGTGATTAGGAAAGACAAAAAATAAAGAATGAGAATAATAATATTGAGTGTGCACTATGTTGCAGAACTTCCATATATGATTCTGTAATTCTCAAACGTAGTACCTGGCATATATCTGACATTGATCATTTATCAGGTACTTGCCACAACAAAAGATGAAGGTGTGTGTATTGTTATTTCCAGTTTTCTGATAAAAGCAACAGAAAGTTCAGTGGTTGAGTAATTGGTATAAATTATTTGTGGAAGGACTAAGCCCAAACCCATTTCTGTTTCCAAATGTCCTCTTTTCCCTGCTCCTATCTATTGCAGATACTGACAGATTGTCACTCTATTCTATGAGCTCCCATAAAACTTTGTCAAATCCTGTATTAGAAAACTTATCGTATTCTATTTTAATATTCTCTTTACATAACTGCCTGCTTCCCTCAAGAGTGTTGGAGGTCTAAGTCCCTACTACATCATTTATGAGATTTAAAATGTTGACCAAATTATTGGACAGCTCTGCAC
>NW_028029443.1:0-10450 GCF_054177405.1 Leptonychotes weddellii
ATTAGGAGAAGGAAGGGAAAAATGGGGGGGGGAATTGGAGGGAGACAAGAACCATGAGAGACTATGGACCTGAGAAACAAACAGGGTTTTAGAGGGGAGGGGAAGGGGGGATTGGTTAGCCCGGTGATGGGTATTAAGGAGGGCACGTACTGCATGGAGCACTGGGTGTTATACGAAAACAATGGATCGTGGATCACTACATCAAAAACTAATGATGTATTGTATGGTGACTAACATAGCATAATAAAATTAAAAAAAAAAAAAAGAAATAAGACAGTCCCTCCAGGATCTTCTGGCATTCAGTGTTAGTATATGGATACCACATGATAGCCTGTTTCTTTCTTCTTAGTGGCATATTTGTTTGTTTGCTTTCTTTTCTTTGTTTTTTTTTTCCTCTGTATCTTTGGGTTTAGAAGTTTTATTTCTCTGTATCTAATTATGAAGCATGGCCCTTTTAAATTAATTGCCTGGCATCCTTGAAATAAAGATTCTTCTCTTCAGCTCTGAGAAATTTTATTCTAGAAGATATTGAATTATTTTTTCTAACTTTTCTATTCTCTTTTGGAATTCCTTTTAGGTGGATTCTGAGACTTCATCTCTCTTTTATGTCATTTAACTTTTTGGTCATACTTCATCTATTTTAACTGTTTTTGCTTTGCTCTTGGAATATTCCTCAACTCAGTCAACCAGCTTACTAATTTATTCTTCAGTTGTGTCTGTTATGTAATTCAGCCCCTTTGTACATATTTTATTTCTTTTTCTTTTTGCCACCCATACATTTTTTTTAAAGTTTGAAAATGATATTTTGAATTTCCAAGATCTCTAGTTTCTTTTCTCAGGTTTGTTCTCCCAAATATGAAGTTGCCAATTATACTTACCAAGAGTATGGTTTTATCTGTTGCATTAACTTTCTTTTACTTCTAGTTCTGCAAGTTGTTGAAGAGGGTGACTCTAATTCATAGTGCTGTTTTGTGTCAAGATGGTGGTGATTGCTGGTTGTTTGTTCATCTTTTTGTTTGGGAACACCCGTTTGTCCATCTAAAGATGCAGTTTGGGTTATAGGATGTTATTTATAGTGATTATTTCAGAAGGGTGGGATTATTATTCTCGTGGAATGTATTAGTAGCTTGTTTTTCTAATACAGGGGCTTGTATTTCCATTATATGTTGTACAGTGGGGCATTGCCCAGGTTTTCCAACCACATTTTAGTTGCTATTTTGGTGGGCGAATCAATACCTTTGCTGCCATATGCTCAGCACAAGCCCAGGACAAGGTAGGGAACATCCTGCTTGCTAACTTTCTTCTAGAACTTCTGTCTCCAATTGCTCCTATCTCCACACTTGCCTCTAGTGTATGTTTTTAGCAATAGTTTTCTTGGCCAATATGGTCCTATGTCTGATTTCTTTTTTTTTTTTTATAAAGAAATTTACAGGATTTCTACTTCACTGATGGCACTCTTTCTTTTTTCCTGGTGTTATAGGTTTCTTATTTTTATAAGTATACATTTTATTCTATGTATAAGAATTTAGGATTGGGGGGAATTCAGTTTCTGTGTTCAGTGTAGTTCACTATGTTACTCTTCTGCTCAAACCCCTCCAAAGGTTTCTCATCTCCTGTACAGTAAAAATCTCAAGTCCTATCCATAGTCTATTTGGTCCTTCATGATGTGTCCCTCACCTACCTTTCTGACCTCGTTTTCTACCAATCTGCCATCTGTTCATTCTGTTCTAGCTTTGTCCTTGTTGCTGGTTTACAAAAAAGAGGAAAAGAAAACTATCCTCCTTTGTAGCACTTTTTCTGAGCACTTGCTGCTTCCTCTCTGCCTAGGGATGCTCTTTCCCTCGAGCTGCATGTGTCTTTCAGAATTTTGACAGATCCCTCCTCCAACATCACTTTATCAGAGAAGACAGTCCTTACTACCCCCTAAAATATAGCACCCATTTTCTCTCACATCCATAATTTTATTTCCTTCTTACCCTCCTTGTTTTTCTTTATAGCCCTATCACCTTCTGTCACATTATTCAATTATTATTTTTATTTTTTTGATCTCCACCACTAGAGTGATAGCTCCAAAAGGGCGCTCACTTCTGTGAGCAACCCCCTAGGGCCTGTCATAACAGGCATTTTTTTTTTTTTTTAGAAAATTCTGTAATGTCCTATAGCAATTAGTGTCATAAAAGGTAAGCATTCAAAAGACAAATCTACTTGAGGAACAAAAATTCAATCAGCAGTTAATTTCTGTACAAGTGTTTAATTAAGGTCTTGCCTTTTGTTTCTTTGCCTTTGTAGATCAAATTGATATGGATATGAGGACATCTAACCCTCCTGACTCACAGGCAAAGGGAGCATCAATTCCTTTCCTGAAAATATTTCCACCACATTTCATAGGATGCAGCCTAATTTCACAGTAGCTTGGCTTATTCTGATCTGAGTATTACCCATCATGGAGATCTAGGTGGCCAGTACAGTTTGTTTTTTGCCCAGCCAGCAACTTATGATGCTTTTTTTCTGGCCTGAGAGAAGGAAAACAGCCCTGGTTGGCCCTCCTATTGTAGCTCAGCTTTAGCTCCAAATCTGTTAGTCATGGCCTGGATAAGGACACATGGATCTTTTATAAACAAAAATATAATTTTCATATCAAGTCTAAACCAGGTTTATAGATCAGAAAGTATATAATCAGCAGCGTAAATCACTAATGCAATCAATTTACTTTACTAAAGAGAAAACTTTGTGTATCAATATGAGATTTCTTCATTGAGACTATTTTTCTGCGTTCAGGAAATCTTCCTTGAAACAATGGGTTAGCACTTTTCTCATACCTTCTCATCTAAATCAGATCCTCATGGCGGTTGTTTCCTGTTCCAGGGGAGTATGTCCCAGGGAAAATTACAATCTTAATCCTATAAGGCAGAAACTATTTACAAATCTTCCAAATGGCAGTTGTTCCCATTAAAAAACAAAGACAATGGAAATGAAATTCTTAACATATATAGCTTATTGGGTTCTTTATTAAATTAGGTAATAAATATTTATTGGTAAATTGTTTTCTAGTTAGCTGATTCTATAGATATTTTTAGGTTTTCAACCCAAAATATCTATAAAGACATGGCTGGAAATGAAAACACACAGTACTCAAAATAAGTGTAATATACTAATTTCATAGAATAGAAGACTGATAGAACTGGATTAAAAACAAATAAACCAACAACTTGGGATCCTCATCATGAACAGAAAGTCTGAGCTAATTCAGGGGTACTTCCTACCCTCATCCCCACTGTCTGTCCTCTCATTCAGCCTTAAGTGGTTGTACAAGAGAGAAAAGTATTATTGTGCTATTCCTAGGTTCTGATCCCAGAGTCTCAGACAATGGGGATAGATGACACCTTACTTTATGAAAGGTGCACCTAAGTAAAAGTCCACCAGAAACCAGAAACTTGACTTGGAATGAAACATATCCACTTGCCCTCCAGTGATGATTTGATGAAAGTACTCAACAGTTGAATTAAGGGATAAAGAATACAAGGGCCAATTCAAATAGCATCTCTGTTGTCAGCAGTAAATAGGAAGAGATTTTTTTTCTATTTGAGGGAGAATATAAAAGAAGAAATCCCAACAAAACTTTAAGGCTTATTAAATATATTTCAAATAAATGAATGTAAATAGCACCAAGAAGAGAAAAAATATGCGTTTGAAAGTAATTTGCTCTCTGATTTTTAAAAATATTCAAAAATTATCACCCTCAATAGAGTATAATTTTGAATGGTCTCTATTGGAAAGGAGAAGTACATGGTGTTGATCTCATATGTGACCTTCATCCCTGCTACTGTGACCTCTTTGTTCATAAGCACCGAAGACCTGCAACATGGCTAATATCCATAAAACATGCTAACTGTCCAACTGAGTATTGAGAACCTTCTCAGCATTAGAGGTTCTTTACTGAGCATTCATATATTTTCATATTCTGTGCTCATTCCAAGAAGTACATCCACATGCCTCTTACCTACATTTCCTTGTCACCAGTTGTCAGTTCTTTTTTACTTTTCAAGTGCACTGCTCATGAATTTGTATAGATCCACACATGAAGACTTTCCCCCTCTTCGCAGGCAAAGTAGGCTACAATGTACTGTATTTGAGTTTCTTTCCAGTGTTAGGTTTTCCCTTCTTTTCTCTATCTGTAATATCATAGTAGTCTATTTCTGGCTGGTGCCACATATTAAATAGAGTTAAATATAGACCATCTTTGAATTGTCTTTCTCTTCACTCAATTGGTCATAGGAAACTCCTAATAGGCCATGGGTGTGGATTCAGGGAAATAACAAAAGTATGACAAGAGTTAGCGCACCCAAAGTATAAGCTTATTCTCCATACAAAATCGGGACCTAGGGCGCCTGGGTGGCTCAGTCGTTAAGCATCTGCCTTCAGCTCAGGTCATGATCTCAGGGTCCTGGGATCGAGCCCCGCATCGGGCTCCCTGCTCCACGGGAAGCCTGCTTCTCCCTCTCCCACTCCCCCTGCTTGTGTTCCCTCTCTCGCTGTGTCTCTCTCTGTCAAAATAAATAAATAAAATCTTTAAAAAAAAAAATCGGGACCTACTTAAGATTAATTTCATATAAACTTTCCACGTAATTATCATGTGCTGCTAGCCATGCTTGATGTTATGGCTTGGTTGAACCATTTTCAAATGTATCTAATCCAACTATGCACCCAATACATTGAGAAGTAACAATAGGATGGACCAAGGGTCAAATAATTCCACCATGAAATGGAGTAAGGTCAAAACTCCATTTAGCACCTGATTCCTACAAGCCCTCATTAAACTGGTGTATCACGGTCTTTTGTGTTCCTGGGGGATAAATGCTATCTTAATAATTTTTATTATTTATTTATTTATTTATTTATTTGACAGAGTGAGACATAGCGAGAGAGGGAACACAAGCAGGGGAGTGGGAGAGGGAGAAACAGACTTCCTGGGGAGCAGGGAGCCTGATGCGCGGCTTGATCCCAGGATCCTGGGATCATGACCTGAGCCGAAGGCAGATGCTTAATGACTGAGCCACCCAGGTGCCCCTAAATGCTGTCTTAGTACCATTATTTATTAATTTCTTCAGGGTCTGTATATTTCCATTTTCCTAGAGCAGTTTCCATGGCAATTGAGTTCATGTCTTTGGGGAAGGTTAAGAGGAAAATTTAAAATATATAATTATTTTAAGATTGCAAAGTTCTTCTTCAAGAGTATAAGACATCTTTTTAATTTTGGATACTCTGGTTTGTGAACTAACTCAGGTGTGGGAATTGGGTTTTGGCTCTGACTCCCTACCATGGTGATTCAGGATAGGTCTCTGATCAACTGACCTAAGATTCTTTTGGTTTAATTGATCAAGTAAGACCTTGATAAGTGACACATCTACTTTAGTTCTAAGAGCCCTAGATCAATTAGCCATCACTAATTACCAATTTAGCCCTTCTGTTATTAATAATGATTCTCACCTTGCCTCCACAAATAAATGTTTCTACTTAGCTTCTGATTTTCTGTGATATCATTATTTCCATTAAAATTAGGGATTCCAATTTCAGTGGCAGATCTCCCATCTTAATTCCTGTCCCTGGAACTGAGCTTTCCATCACCAAGTTATTTTTCAGTATCTTGGTAAAAGAACATTCTCTGAGGCATCCTGGGGGATATTTTTAGTGGATGGTGTGCTGGTAACAGATGATAAATCCACTACATCATTCCCTTTTTTATACTCCAGTTCAGATTTTTCTTTTTTTTCTTTCATTATAATATAAAAGTTTTTTTCAATTTTATTTTAATTCCAGTAGAGTTAACATACAGTGTTATATTATTTTCAGGTATACAATATAGTGATTTGACAACCCCATACATCACATGGTGCTCATCATGACAAGTGCACTCCTTAATCCCCACCACCTATTTCACCCATCCCCCTACTCCCTCTCCCCTCTGGTAACCATTAGTTTGTTCTCTATAGTTAAGAGTCTGTTTCTTGGTTTGTCTTCCTCTGTCTCTTGTTTTTAATTTGCTCATTTATTTTGTTTCTTAAATTCCACATATGTGTGAAATGATATGGTATTTGTCTTTCTCTGACTGGCTTATTTTGCTTAGCATTATATTCTCTAGTTTCATGCATGCCATTGCAAATGGCAAAATTTCTTTCTTTTTTATGGCTGAATAATATTCCATTGTATATATATACACCACTTCTTTATCCATTCATCTATTGATGGACACTTGGGCTGCTTCCATAATTTGGCTATTGTAAATAATGATGCTATAAACATAGGGGTGCATGTATACCTTTGAATTAGTGTTTTTGTTTTTGCTTTTTTTTTTTTTTTGTAAATGTCCAGTAGTGTGATTACTGGATCATAGGGTAGTTCTATTTTTAACTTTTTGAGAAGAGTAGATTGCTTTGCGTAGTATAGACATTTTAACAATATTTGTCCTTCCAATCCATGAGCATGGAATGTCTTTCTACAACATTGCTATTTTCCTAGGTATTGAGATAGCTTGGGGCATTTCATTTTTATTTAGTGTAGGTCACTCTTGATTTCAAGTTACAGTCAGCCAACTGAATATAATGAAACAATTAGAATTACATTTGACCCATCAACAATGTAGGGGTTAGGGGTGCTGGTTCCCTGTGTAGTAAAAAATTTGCATATAACTTTTTACTCTCCAAAAATTTAGCTATTAATAGCTGACTGTTAACTGGAAACCTTACTGCTAACATAAACAGTTGATAAACACATATTTTGTATGTTACATATATCAAATACTGTACTCTTACAATAAAATAAGCTAGAGAAAATAAATGCAATTAAGAGAATCATAAGGAGGGAAGCCTGGGTAGCTCAGTCAGTTAAGCATCTGACTCTTAGTTTTGGCTCAGGTTGTGATCTTGGGGTTGTGAGTTTGAGCCCCTCATCAGGCTCCACACTCAGAATGGAGTCTGCTTGAGATTCTTTCTCCCTCTCCCTCTGCCCCTCCCACTCAAGCTCTCTCTCTCTCTCTAAAATAAATAAATCTTTTAAAAAAGGAAAATCATAAGGAAAATACATTTACAGTACTATACTATATTTATTTATAAAATCTGTATATAAGTGGACTCATGCAGCTCAGGCCCATGTTGTTCAAGGGTCAACAGTATTCTTGGCTACTCAAGCCCAAACATTGCATCTAGAATCTCTGATAAGTGCATCTATGATGATAAATTCTTGAAGTGAAATTGTGTTTCTCCATCCCTGAGCTAGAACACTCAGAGTCTGTTCCCACAAGAATTCCTTGAGATGTTTTTCAATATAAATTTTCAGAATTTTATAATTATTTTAGGGCATAAGATTTCTCCTTGGTTTTTTAGGTGAAGTTGTTATGAGCTCTCTAAGCAGGTCATGACCAGACAGGGGAGCAATGGCTTTGTTTTGTTTGTTTTCTCTTTGAAAGTTTATTGTTATTAAAAAAAAACCAAACCCTATACTTTTTACATTTTACATTCACCTCTCAGAACATTTAATGATACCATTTAATGATGATATATAAAAAGCCCACCAGCTGCTTGAAATGGCTGCAAATTTTTAGCAAGTACTTGTGTTAAATTGGTTTGAACTATTTGGAAAAATTGATATAACATTAAGTACTGAGATTTCAAATTCCCAGATTAGAAACAAGATTTTTAAGTCAGGAGGAAATTTAGTAAAAATTCAAGGCTAAAAGGAAATGTTAATAGAAAAACAAAAACAAAAATACATTAAAAAAATAGGGTTTTCCCCCACCCCCAAGTTAGGTTAAAAAAAATGCAACCAGCCTTACCCTGCCCCTAATATTTATTTCTCTTAGAAAAGTCACCCAATCCTGAACACAGGGTCTCACACACAAATACAAGTAACTTGATTTGCAGATCAATGTCTTTGGATCTTACACTGGCCCCAGTTTGAAGTTTAAAAAAAAACTAAGTTAGGTAGTTAGATATCCATAAATACTGGTATCCAAACAAATGAAAACATCCTGGCTTTGGTATGGCTACAGAAATCTGGAAATTGTTCAAGAGGACACTGGCTTTGGAATAAAGGGAGTCAGAGGGTGGGGAAGGCAACACAAAGCCCCCAGGCAGAGGTAAAATAAATATTGGGACACATCCATAGCAAACACTGTGTGTAATACTGAGCCAGGTGCCTCAAACAAAACTCACATATAGGTTCTTGATCAGAATAACCCAAGTACAAGTTCTTGATCAGATTAACACATGTATAGGTTCTTCATAAGCGTTATCTAGACCAACCTTTTTCAAAGTATTACCTGCAAGAAACAGTTTGAATTTGGAGATGCACATGGTACCCTATAGTCTGGTGAGAGAGAAAGACCTTCTGGAATATGAATGGCCACCAGGGCTAAAAGCCAGCCCCTTATTAGTCCAGGAATTTCAAAATCTGTTTTTGCCCTTCACAAAAGCACCTCCAACTCCTAACAAGGGAGCTCTGCCACCCCTGGTCACCAAAGGGGCCTGCCAAAGAGCTAGAACTGCTGGCTTTTCATCTCTGGGGTGATAAAATAAAAAAAAAAAAACCTCAATCCTCTGGGATTAGGAGTACAATTTACTGTGCTGTGTCTCAAGTCTACTCCACACTTGCCCCCATTCCCACAGTCATGATTAAGGATTGTGAGGATACTGAGGAGCAGGAGGCAGTGAAATGGCTGAGGCCAGAGGATGGCCTCATCACCCTAAAATTTATAGATGAGGCCAAAGTGCCCATATCCTGTTCTTCATATGAACAGTTACTTCACAAAAGCACAAAGGTGCCACCAGAGAAGGCAGGAAGGCAAGGTCTGCAAGCAGGTCATGACCAGAGAGTGGAGCAATGGCTACTTCTGCAGCCAAGGAGGAACTGATGGGCTTCAGACTGGGGTACCTCTCTATGTCCCCCTTCTAATTCTCAATATGGCTCTTTCCCAGTCACAACCTTAACTTTCATACAGAGAGGCTATGAATTCTACATGTTATTAATCAGCAACTGCAGAATTATAATATAGAGCTGCAGGTGTTTATTTTAAGGAAATTGACTGTGTCTCAATCAGAATCTTTAAACCCCCAAATCTGTCATTTTATTTAAACGTTTCAGTGCAGTTAGAAATAGCCAGCCCACTCCTATAATCTTAATATTCTTAACTATTTCACCGTGATATGGCAGCTCATATTTGGTCTGTCATGACCTCAAAAAACCTGAAATTCAGGTGGTCAATGTGGGTAATTATTTAAGTTACTGTTAGACCCCTCTTTGAAATCCAAACCAAAACCTCCAATTCAAGAAGGATGGTAGATAGTTCCAGATTCCTGTCCTTGTTCTGTTGATGGTCATTTTTTCTGGTACCAAATTCTTTCTCAGGCTGGGTTCTATTGCAGATACTAGAAACCACTATTTTAATTATATATAAAGCACTTAATTTATTAGGTACTTTAAAAATTGTGGGAAGGGCTGGAGGAGCAGCCTTTATAGAGAGCTTCCAGGAATGAATACTAGAACAACACTTGGAAAGTGGTTAAGGGAGCTATTGCCTCTTCCATGTTCAGGATACAAGAATGTTTAGAAAGCTGGGTCTTAGGCTGGGTCTTAACCCAATTGCTGGTTCCAAGAAACAGGAGGAAGACATCTCCAGAATGGTTGATTCCTGGATCACACCATCATAGTGGTAACCCATTCTAGCACAGTGGATTGTGTATTGTATGTGCTCTCTACACACATGAGTTTAGGGCCTTGACATTGCGACCTTTGCTACCACTGCCCTAGGAAAGCTAAGAAGTCTCACAACTGAGCTTTCCAAAAGAAACAACAGAAATAGGAGTGCTGTCTCCGCCTCACCTTTTCTTCCAAATCTCATAAATATGCAAATGCTTAGTGATAGTTAAGTTGTGTATCAAACCCAAACTGTACAGGAGACTGGAAAATGTAATCTTAGCTTTCCTGTCTGTAATGTGATCAAGGGACTCTAAAGGACTGTAATGAAGTTGAGTGAGCTAATCTATAATATTGGTCACACTGATTGTTCTTTTCTTTGTAACATTTTGTTACCAAAGTGGCAGGTTCTTTTCCTACTCAATACTGTTTGCCAAATAACCAAATGGTATTTGATGGCAAGCAGGTAATTTATTTAATGGCCAGAGAATGGAGAAGGGGAGCTTATGCTCTAAAGGCACCTTTTCTCTGATTAGGTCTCATGGTCAGGGTTTTACGGGGTTAGGGTAATTAAGGGGCTGGTAAGCAAGTTGATGTAGAGGGGTCTTTTGGGAAGTGGGAGGAGGCTTCTCAGAATCAGAGTGTCATCTCTTTTCTTCCCTTCAACGGGCACAGTTGGAACTGTCATGGTGCTGGTAGGTATGTTTTTTTTTTTTTTAATTAGTTACTTCTTTTTTTTTTTGTTCTCACTTTTTTTTTTATT
>NW_028029444.1:0-589 GCF_054177405.1 Leptonychotes weddellii
TTAATCAAGGAGATGAAAGACTTGTATACTAAAAACCACAAAATTAAAGAATAGCTAAATGGAAAGCCATGCCATGTTCATGGATTGCAAGACTTAATATTATTAAGATTGTAGTGCTCCCCAGGTGATCTGCACATCCAATGAAATCATTCAAAATTCCAATAGCCTTTTTTTTTTTTTTTTAACTGAAGTGAAAAAGCTGATCCTCACTTTCATATGGAATTGCAAGGGGTCCTGAGTAGTCAAACAACACTGAAAAATAAAAGTTAAGGCTCAAACTCTTGATATCAAAACTTACTAATCAGTGTAGTGCTAACATAAGAATAGAGATATACACTAATAGAATAGAATTGAGAGTTTAGAAATCAACCTAAATATTTATGGCCAATTGATTTAGAAAAATATGTCAAGATCATTTAATGGGGGAAAGAATCTCTGAAACAAAGCGTGCTTGACAACAGGATAGGCACATGCAAATAAAATCAAGTTGGACTCACTACCTCACTCCATATACAAAAATTCATTCAAAATCAACAACTCTAATAAAAGAACTATAGTTATAAAAAGTATTAGGAAAAAGCAGAGGTAA
>NW_028029445.1:0-589 GCF_054177405.1 Leptonychotes weddellii
GCCCCCCCCTTGATTTTTTTTAATTAAAGATTTTATTTATTTATTTTAGAGAGAGAGCACGGGGGAGGGCCAGAGGGAGAGAGAATCTCAAGCAGACTCCACACTGAGCACAGAGCCCAACACGGGGCTCGATCACACAACCCTGAGATCATGACCCAAGCCAAAATCAAGAGTCAGACACTCAACCAACTGAGCCACCCAGGTGCCCCTCCCATTGATTCTTAAGTTAGTCACAACTCTGCCAGGTTTAAACAAGAGAAAACCTCTGGGCAGGTCATCTAAATCTGCTAAATCAGGGGAAGCTCATCTGCTCACTTGTGTTGTGATCGGAAGTAGATGGTCCATCTTTTTAACCCCATAATATGATTTAACCAAAGCCAGCTCTGTGTACTCACTGTAGACAACAATGTGGAGGGTTGGTATCGATTGAAACCCAATCATACAAACAAAAGAAAAACTATCCAAAGATATTTTTATGTCTTTTTATATCCAAAAATATCCAAATCCTCTGTTGAAATTATAAAAGAGAAAGACTACTTTTTTTTCCTCATTAGATTGTGGTTGTAGAAGACCATGATTCTACAACCAG
>NW_028029446.1:0-589 GCF_054177405.1 Leptonychotes weddellii
AGGTATCACTACTGCACCTGAGCAGCTGTCAGCCCTGGACAGCTGTAAAGCCAGGGCAAAGCTGGCAGCGCGGTCAGCTTTCAGTGGTCCCTGCCTGAGGGGCAGTCCCTGTGCAGCGGGGGCATGACAGCTCGCTGCCCCTCACCTTGAGACCAAGAAGCGCCGAGCAGCCAGGGACAGCTGAGAAATGCTTCTCTCCTGACCTTCGCTGCAACTCTCGCAGCTCCTCCTTCTCTGGGCTGTGTTGCTCGTGCTCAATCTCACTTTCCTTTAAATAGAATTGATGGAACCAGAGTGGAAGGAGACAGGTACTCACCAAGGAAACAAAATGCTTTTCCGTTTTACAACCACACTGCAACCTACGGGGAACAATTGGTAGTGGTGCTGGGGAGGGCGGGGGGATGAGGCATTTCTATAAGAAAGTGCGTTTCTTCCCTGAAATCCCTGCCTGTGGATAAGGAAGTATTTCTTTTAAATTTTTTTTTTTTTTTAAGATTTTATTTATTTGCGAGAGAGAGAATGAGAGACAGAGAGCATGAGAGGGAGGAGGGTCAGAGGGAGAAGCAGACTCCCTGCCGAGCAGGGAGCC
>NW_028029447.1:0-589 GCF_054177405.1 Leptonychotes weddellii
TCTTAAAATTATTTTGGCTCATATTTACTGTTCCCAAAGATTTTTGTGATCAACTTGTCAAGTTTTAAAATTTGGGGTTAGTATATTTACTGAAGTGCACTGAATTTTAGATTAATTTGGGCATGTTTGATATTGCTCCAATACCGAGTTTTCTCATCTAGGACCTCAACAAATCTCTCCATTTATGCAAGCCTTGTTTCACATCCCACAGTAAGGTTTTATAGTTTTCTTTTCATGGGTTTCACATATTTCTCTCTGAATTTAAGATAACACAAATACTTTGACCTCTTTAAATGCATTCCTTCTTTCTTTGTCCTCCCTCTCTTACTTCTTTCTTTCCTTGTCCTTTTCTCTTGCTCTTCCGAATAGACCGTAAACTCGCACAGGATTGGGAATGGATTGCCCTTCTAACCTCCTAAGTGGTTAAAGCTTTGATAGAATGGTTGCTAAGGAAAGAAATACTTGCTGAATAAATAAATGAATGAAAGGCTTGATTCATAAACTAGAAATGCAACAGGAAGAATCGGGGGATATTCCAAGAAAGGCCTCAAAAGAATTATAATTCCTGGGGCGCCTGGGTGGCTCAGTC
>NW_028029448.1:0-589 GCF_054177405.1 Leptonychotes weddellii
GAGGGCCGGGAGCCAGGTCCACACTCAGGAGGCAGGAAGAGCCTGGGTCAGAGGGAGGCTCTCAACCAAACTGCCAGAGGCCCGATTTCAGGTTTGGCTGCTTGCTCGCTGCAAGCAACTCAATCCCCCATTCCCTGCTCTGCACATTCACATTGGGGGTATTCTTTGAGCTTGCCTAGCACCCTGAGATAGGTAAGTTCATATCCATTTTATACACGAGCAAATAGAGGTGCAGGGAGACAGAGAGAGCGTCTCCCAAGCTCTCCCTCCAAGCCTCCATCTTTGGACTGCAAACCTTTGCTCGCACTTGTCTTCCCTTTGAGGTGCCTCCTGGCAGGGTGTTGAATCAACATGTCCCACTGGGGCTGTCCCCATGTATCATTTCCAGCCAGCATCCCCCAAATCACACTGGCATCAACCTCTTTCCCTATGATCAGCATCCACAGAGGCTTATGTTTGAATACAACTCTTGGGATGCTGCCTACAGGACAGGAAAAATGGGGGGCAGAGGGGAAGCAGAGAGGGAAGCAAGGAAGTAGGGTGAGCAGGGGTGTCCCTGCAGTGGGGACAGGGATTCCTGAAGGGTCCC
>NW_028029449.1:0-589 GCF_054177405.1 Leptonychotes weddellii
AATGAATAAATAAATTCCCATAGTTAAACTTTCCAACAATATGGGAAAAGGAATTAAGAGGTCAAGGATCTTTTTTCTCCTTGCCAAAATCCCATTTTCTTCTCCAGAAGTAAACACCATTAGCAGTGTGGTATACATTTTTCCAGTCTGTTTTCTTTTTTAAAAATTTATTTATTTATTTATATTTATTTATTTGAGAAATAGAGAGCACGAAGGGGGAGGAGCAGAGGGAGAGGGACAAGCTGATTCTGTGATGAGTGCGAGCCAGTCTAGTGTCAGGGGTTGATTCCAGGACCCTGAACCAAAATCAAGAGCCAATCAGCTAACTGACTGAGCCACTCCGGGGCCCCTCCAGTCTATTTGCTATTCACTTACGTGTATTTTATGCATAAGGACAAATAATATATTATTTTTGAGGTCATCGTAGGATTCATTTGCAAGTATTCTGTTTACTGCTTTTTTCATTTAAAAGTACATGGATGTGGTATATATATACATATATATATATGTATATATATATATGTATATATACACAATGGAATATTATGCAGCCATCAAAAGGAATGAAATCTTGCCATTTGCAATGATG
>NW_028029450.1:0-589 GCF_054177405.1 Leptonychotes weddellii
CTCAGATGGTTAAGCGTCTGCCTTCGGCTCAGGTCATGATCCCAGGGTCCTGGGATCGAGCCCCGCATCGGGCTCCCTGCTCGGCGGGAAGCCTGCTTCTCCCTCTGACTCTGCCTCTCTCCCTGCTCATGCTTTCTCTCTCCTTCTCTGTATCTCTGTGTCTCAAATGAATAAATAAAATCTTTTTAAAAAAAAAAAAAATAAAATAAAATAAAAAAATAAAAAAATATTTTTTTACAAAAAGATTCAGCCTTTGAAAGGTAAATTTCTTTATGCTATATATAGAGCACAAGTAAAATTTAGATCTTTCTTATCTCTTTAAGCCTCTACTCCAAGTTTTTTCTAAGTCTTCCAATTTTAGTTAATGATTGAATTCTTAAGAATACATGGAAAAGTACAAGGGCGCCTGGGTGGCTCAGTTGTTTAAACCACTGCCTTCAGCTCAGGCCATGATCCCGGAGTCCTGGGATCGAGTCCTACATTGGGCTCCCTGCTCCACGGGAAACCTGCTTTTCCCTCTGACCCTACCCCCTCTTGTGCTCTCTCTCTCTCAAATAAATAAATAAAATCTTTCAAAAAAAAAAAAAAA
>NW_028029451.1:0-589 GCF_054177405.1 Leptonychotes weddellii
GGGTGTTATGCACAAACAACGAATCATGGAACACTACATCTAAAACTAATGATGTAATGTATGGGGATTAACAGAAGAATTAAAAAAAAAAAAAAAAGGCGGCAATATAAAACTGTTTCCAAATGACTCCCAAAGCATTCGAAGGACAAGGGAAGCTGTGGTGAGGGGAGACATTTTGACTCCTGCATCCCGGGTGTCACAGGCACATGGCGGCTTTGGCTGAGCGCTCGGGCAGTCGCAAGGCCTCCGGCAAGAGCAGTTCCATAGACGTCCTGCCACACCATGGGCTGTGCAGCCTTCAGACCTCAGCGGAGCCACAATTGCCTGCTTTCCTCACCCAGCACTTCCCACACGTTCCCCACCAGACATGTTTCATTCTGGCAATGACCTGCAGCTTGCAAACCCTAACTTCCTCTTCTCCACAGTTCAGAGTTTCCAGACGGACACCGACACCTCTGACCTCAATTCAAGTAATAGACCTTTAGGTCTTAATTTACTTGCCTGGTGTGTATCCAGACCAGCGTGCAGATCAAGGGGAAAACAGAAATCCTTTTTCTTCTCCTACATTATTCTGGGACTCGGCCAAAAG
>NW_028029452.1:0-589 GCF_054177405.1 Leptonychotes weddellii
TCGGAGAGCACAGTTTCGCTTGCAGTAACATATCTGTTGAATAAGTAGCCCATCCTCAAATTATTTCCTTTTGACATTATGTGAGATCATTTATAGGGTTGTATGTTCATCTGTTGACATTTCCTAGGGCTTTCCTTTACTTTCATTCTCCCTGAATTAATTGTTCTACATGTTTTCATGTTCAACTGATTATTGAATCCATGAGGTGGAAGGAATCATAAGGCAGAGAGGCCCAGAGAGGCTCAGAGACATGCTCAAGGTTAATCTATTTAGTGCCTGGAGCATTGCATACTTCTTATTTCCCACAATGCCATTTCTCCACATGGATCTCTGTTACTATTAAACACTTTGTTGAGGGATTAGTTTGTGCCAGATGCGTGGAAGATTTTTTTATGCATCACCACAATTAATCCCCACAATACGGTTATTTACCTTTTAAAAAACTTATATATGCGCAAGCACTGAGAGAATTTACGTATATACTCCCCAGAGTCACCCAACTTCTCAAGGATGGGCTGGGGATCCAGGCTATCCAGCTTCAGTTTTCCCACGCTTCCGTCCTTTGCTATGCCACCTGCTACCCATGAAG
>NW_028029453.1:0-589 GCF_054177405.1 Leptonychotes weddellii
CTGAGATCTCATGAGACGTGGATGAGGGCTTCCAAAGTTTGGACTGCGATCCCATGAGTTTTCCCACTCGAGATCCCTGACTGGGCCTAAGGTCTCAGGGATTTGGTTGCGTTCTAATGAAAATTGGATTTCAACCCCCTGAGGATCACCTTCTGGATCTCGCTAACTGGGCCAGAGGTCCCCCGGAGATTTGCGTGAACGTTCCCGAGATTTGGACTGAAATCAGATGAACTTAGATGCCGTTTCTCACTCAATGGCCTGTGATCCTGGGAGATTTGAGTGCGTTCTTCCGAGGCTTGGACTGTGATCAAGTGACATATGCCCGTGAATCTCCTGGACAGGGCCAGGGGTTCTTGACATTTGGAGGAGTTCTCCTGGATTTTGACAGAGATCACCCCGGATTGGCACCCAGATCGCCCAACCTGGGCCCAAAATTTCAAGAGACTGACGAGTTCTGCCTAGATTTGGAATTAGATCCCAGGAGATTGGCCCCTGGAATTCACAGAATGGAACAGGGCTCTCACAAGTTTGGGAGGTAGCGAGCCACATTCAGACTGAGACCACGTGACCTGTGCCCCTGGATCTCGCC
>NW_028029454.1:0-10450 GCF_054177405.1 Leptonychotes weddellii
CTGATATGTCATTTGCAAATATCTTCTCCCATTCTGTTGGTTGTCTTTTGGTTTTGTTGACTGTTTCTTTTGCTGTGCAAAAGCTTTTTATCTTGATGAGGTCCCAATAGTTCATTTTTGCCCTTGCTTCCCTAGGGACAGCTATTCTTTAGGACAACTGATCCAGAAGAGGCAACTCAAAAACGTTCTCACATAGAAGTTTATATGAGATTAAGAAGACAGGCATTGTCTTTGTCAAAAAATAGAGGGGATGTTGGTGGTGAATGTGCATCCCACCGTTGGTCGCCTCCTGGCCCCACCATCGGTACTCCTCTGCTGAAAGACTCATCATTCACATTAGTCT
This sequence comes from Leptonychotes weddellii, assembly GCF_054177405.1. Taxonomy (NCBI): domain Eukaryota; kingdom Metazoa; phylum Chordata; class Mammalia; order Carnivora; family Phocidae; genus Leptonychotes; species Leptonychotes weddellii. Next base: position 344 of record NW_028029454.1, read on the forward strand.
TTTGAATGTCCTGAGAAGTCAGAAAGCCTGTTCAACTTTGTTTAGTGCAGCAATCTCCATACCTACTTAACCATGGAGTCCTTTTTGTTTTTAGAAAAAGACCTGTTAGCAACTTGTGGAACATGCATGTTCTGTGAGCCCAGTTTGGGAGGAGACAGTGTTCTAACTGATGCTCATGTTTTCAATTTCTCATGCTGCCTGGCATTACAAATTATGAAGATATTCAAGCTCTTCGTTTTCTGGAACATGAGTACTACAGATGAATGTTCTAGGGTGGGAAGAAAACTAGAGTGTGGAAGATGGTATGCCTGCGCTGCCTAGGAGCTTTCACAGGGCCCCCCCCTAAGCCAAACCTGAGATAACCATTCTCTTTTCTCCTCTTTCCTCCCCTCCAAGTATCCTTTTCTTATCCCACTTCATCTGCCTTTCATGGATCAGAACTCTCCACCCAGAACCCAGATTCTTTCCCCCGTGCTCTGCATTTTTAGATTCCAGGGTGTCTGTCTGCTTTAAATAGCAAGTGCATTTTCCCTGAACTCCCTAAATGGAATTGCTCTGTGTCTTAACTATGAATATTTGTTTGGAAAATTTGGTTGAGAAGATTGATTATCTTCTTGTTAAGCATATTTACATGATTAGACTATTTCATAATTTGATACAGGTGTGAAAAGCGGCCTGTTGTGGAAAGTATGCTATAGTCATTAAGAGCTTTTGGCTGTTGCTTTCCTTAGAGCTGGAACACTATAAAACAAACCAGAAGATTTCAAATTATGACAGAGTGTCTTTAGTAATATCCTCTGTGCGTACCTCTGCTGGATATACTGCTGATGTCATGAATCGGGAGGTGGCACAAAAGCCGTGAGGTTACACCTTTTATCACTGCTCTGTTTCATGACGAGTGGTGTGAGGAAGACCTGCGACTTGGAAACCGTCCTTGTCCCAGGATCTATTCTAATGAACACACCACTGGGAGTCATCTGAGTTTATTTCAGCCCGATTGCTTACTTGCTCTGTGTTTTGGGATTTTAAAAATATCTTCAATAGGAGAGGTACCTTAGGACAAGAATGAGAAATATGGAAAAAATTTTGTTATAAAATAGTAAGAGTCATTATTGGAAATATGATTTGAAATCTAACAGCCATCCATGTTTTCTCTAAGGCTGGTGAATAATCAGCTCCAATGCTTGGTTTTATTTTTGTAGGCAAATTATTGAACTTGCCTTGTCTAGGTCTTCCGTCTGCAGGCTAGAGTACAGTACTAGTTCTTGCTTTCCAGGGTTATGGCAAAGTAACTTACCTAAAGCTCTTACTTAACTCCTGGCTCCTACAATGCCCCTCACAAATTTTACTTGTTGATTATGTTTGCTAATATCATTTTTCTCCTAAAGGCAGTGTATTGAAATGAAAATATTTCTGATCTGGTTCTTTTGTTTAAAGTAATAAATGCCTTGGTATTCCTATCCTAATTTACTTTTCAGTATTGGCTGCTTCAAGCTGAGTTCCTCCTCCCTGGATAAGCTGCATAATTCTCTGACCAGCTTGTTTGAAAGCCTTGCTGGTATGTAGAACAAAAGAGCCTTTGATCCCACTGCCCAAGCAGCCCCTTGAAATGGAACATTATCCATAATTGATTCTAGAAAATCTTCTACAACAGACCTTTTTTTTTTTACATTTGTGTAGAATTATACTGTATGCTAATCATGTAAATATCCTTAACAACATGCCTTTTACACTTCTTATTTTCCCAAATGCTTGGAGAGGCCATGTCTGCAGTGGGTGGTCCTGAGGGCTTAATTCTATGTATAAAATTACTGTGCAAATGAGATGTGTTACCTGAGATGTGACTGACTTACTAAGCTTCATGTCATGGAACATGGCACCTACCCAAAATACTCACCAGTCTTCATCCACATCATTCAAGTAGAAGCTTGAACATTGCAAAAAGGGACCAGAGTGATGTAACATCAGCCACAAAAGCCGTATCCTGAATGTTTACATTTGTCTTCTTAATCTGGGCCAAAGGTACTTTATTAGTCCTTTTAAGAGCCCAACCTCTTAAAATCCCAGCAGTGAATCCTGGAGTGATGTTGTTGTTGTTGTTATTGTTGTTGTTATTGTTGTTTGGGAATTTTAGGAAGAAACTCATGATATGATCAACTTTTTTGTAAATAGTATTTTATAGTGTTATCTTAATATATAAAGCATATAAATATGTGTTTAATATATTTATTAGGTGTTTAAAGATCAGAAAGCATAAAGAAGAAAACCAAGTGGCCTCTAAACCCACCACTCCTTATAATTGATCAAGCAGGACTCAAGGTTTAATTTAAAAACATTTTTAGAGGGGGGTGGGGTGCCTGAGTGGCTCAGTTGGTTAAGCGTCTGCCTTAGGCTCAGGTCATGATCCCAGGGTCCTGGGATCGAGCCCCACCTTGGGCTCCCTGCTCAGCGGGGAGTCTGCTTCTCCCCCTGCTTGTGCTCTCTCTCTCTCTCTCAGATAAAAAAAATAAACCCCGTCACACTTCCACCCTTCCTCCAGCGTGCTAACCAAGATAAATCATACAAAGAGAGAGGGTAGGGTGCCTGGGTGGCTCAGTCGGTTAAGCGGCTGCCTTCGGCTCAGGTCATGATCCTGGAGTCCTGGGATCGAGTCCCATGTCGGGCTCCCTGCTCAGCGGGGGGTCTGCTTCTCCCTCTGACCCTCTTCCCTCTCGTGCTCTCTGTCTCTCATTCTCTCTCTCTCAAATAAATAAATAAAATCTAAAAAAATAAAAACAAAGAGAGAGGGTAAGAGAAATAGGAATGCTGACAAGGCTATGGGATGGTTGGCGTTCTTTGGGTCTCCATGCATGTTTCGCTGTCTGTTTAGTGATTTCTTGGTATGTGAGGCAGAATTCTGAGATGGTCCCCAGTATCCCTGCCTCCAGATACCGAGGCCCTCAATAATCCCTTCCCCTGAGTGTGGGTGGCAGCCATAAATTGTGCTTGGATAATCACTCTCAAGATTATATGGCAAAGGTGAAGGGATGTGGGAGATATAATTAAGGTTCCCAATCAGTTCATGAAAAGGGAGATTACCCAGGATGGGCCTGGTCTAATCAGGTGAGGCCTTAAAAGAGATGAGAAGCAGCAGCAGGCACCATCCTGCTGGCCTTGACGACATGAGCTGCCCTGTTGTCAGAGGAGTGGGCCATGCTGAAAGAAAGACGGACCCAGTCCTGCAACAGTAAGCAAGTGAACTCTGCCCCGAATGTGGGTGGATGTGAAGGAGAACCCCAAGCTGCACGTGGCAGCCCAGCCTCATGAGACCCTGAGCAGACAACCTAGCCAGGCCATGCTGGACTTCCAACCTACAGAACTGTGAGCTAATCACCGGGTGTTTTAAGCCACGGAATTTATGGCTGTTGGTTATGGCGAAGTGGGAAAACTGGTGCATGTGGGTTCCTCAGAGTTGCCCACTGGAAGCTTTCTCTTGCACTTTCCTTGGGGTGGGGGATGCCTTTTCCTCCACTAGCCGTTGCTCTTGCTATCTGGATGGCCCCCTGCACAGATGCTTTTGGTTAGGATCCCTTTGTCTTTCCAGTTGGACTGTTTGTGGAAGATTTGCACCAGCTTGAGTGGGCTCTCCCTCATGATCCATATCCTTTGTTTAGGAAGACTCTGGGAAATCCCGTAGCTCCCATCCCATGCAACAGGAACAGCTGCTTTTCTTTGCTGCCTCCACAGCCGGCGTCAGCCCATCTCTCTGAAACCTAGACTTTTTTGGTGGGAATTGGGCAGCAGTGCACTGAGCCTCCGTGACTGGTTTAAAGCTTTTTGAATGGTCCCATGACCCTCTGTCTGCCTTGGCCGGAGACAAAGGGGGAAGCACCATTCCACCCTGTGCTCTGGCCGGGAGTCCTAGGGAGACGTACGGCACTGGCTCTCCAGAGAGGTTTCTCTTCATAGAGTTCTCTCAAACTTCAGGGCCCCATAGATCAGTCTAGACCAGACGTTCCCTCCTCTAACCCTTAGGATTGGGAGTGAACCCGGGAACACCAGAGAAAGCCCCTTCTCAGTTGTTGCCATGGCTCTTTTGTACTTGAGTGTGATTCAGCATTGAAGGGTCTTATAAATATCTGGTGCCAACTATTAATTTTCGTTCTGTGTTTTCTTATGAAAATACATGTTGATCTGTACCCTTGCTTTGGCATATTATTTTTATTGCATCTTGACACTTCATTCAAAACTACCAATTTCTTTTTTTTTTCTTAAAGATTTTATTTATTTATTAGAGAGAGAGAGAATGAGAGAGCACATGAGAGTGGGGAGGGTCAGAGGGAGAAGCAGACTCCCTGCCGAGCAGGGAACCCGATGCGGGACTCGATCCAGGGACTCCAGGATCATGACCTGAGCCAAAGGCAGTCGCTTAACCAACTGAGCCACCCAGGCGCCCCAAAACTACCAATTTCACATCCTGTCATACCTGTTTAATTTTTTTCCTAAAGAAAACTAATGTATAGTTTCTGTATGTGAAAAAAAAATGAAGTTAGTTAAATAGAGGCCTATCTTTTAACCTGAGTTTTTTAGGAAAAAGAAATAAGCAGAGTGGTTACACTACTGTCTGGCAATAGATTTTGAGAAAATCTTATCACTAGAAAGGAAAATTACTGTCTGTATCAGTTAGCGAGGACCTCAGTTGTATTGTGAAACAGACGACTCCAAAAACTCGAAGGCTTAAAACAGTAATCATTTATTATTTTTTGTTTACTAATCAGCCCCCACCTGTCTTTACTCCAAACCCTGCTCACTCCAGCAAAAGCAAGGGCAGTCAGATCATATGGAATGAATTGTATATATTATAGCTCCCACCAGAGCAAATGTTGCTTAATGCAAGGTCTCTGTGGTTGAAGCTCTGCATTTTTTTTTCCAGGTCAGAACTAAGCCTATGATTTTATTCTCAGCTTCTAAAACTTTAGGTGTGACCTGATCTCCTTGATCTTAAGAAGAATTAAGATGCCAATTAAGTTGGCTGTGTCACTATCCATCTCACCCCATTTCTAAATTAAGGCTGCCCTAGTTTAAAGTTCTGCCCTCACCGTGCCCGAGTGTTAGAAAAGCTTAATTACAATCCCTGTGCTTGACTTGTGAGCATGTGCACTTGCACAGAGCATGCTCACAAGCAGGCTAGACACTTGTATTCAGCTATCCTGGTACACTGAACTAGATGATTTTGGAGAATAGCATTTAATGATGGAGAGAGTGGATTGGGAGTTAACAGACCTGCATTTCGTAAGTCCTGACTTACTATTTTTGTGACTTTCAGCAGGTGACTTAACATCCAAGAGTTTTGGTATCCCCATCTGTAAAATAGAGATACTAACATCAACTTCTTGTTTTGCTTGAAGAATGAAGAGCGCACAGCACCTGGCATGCAATAAGCATTCAGTAAGCATTAGTTCCCGTGCCCTTTGAGTCTCTCATTCAGATATTTAAACATTTTAAAGTGTGCCTTTCAGACCATAGAGCCATTTCTAGATCATGCTAATCCTGGACACCTGGGGATACTAACTAGTCAGGGTCCCCAGGAAAACATGAGTATCCCCTTAAACCTGATTGATTGTGCAGAAATTTTACCAACACCATTGAGAGTTAACGGGCATGGTTCAGGTGGCAGAGATCCCATCTTGAGTCTGCATTGTATCTGGGAAGGTCTTAAAGCCTGGTGGGGATGACCTGCCTACAAGAGACCCATCGTTTGGCTTGAGGAGCCTCTGAGAGATGAACACGAGTAGGGGCCGCTGCAGGTTTGAGGACATCCTCCAGAAAGGGCACCAGGCATATCACATTGGGCCCTGCTGTATCAACTGAGCCATTGGAGGAGAGCAGGAGACCTGAGCACAGGTTGCAGACCAGAACTCTAGCTTAACTGGGACTGGTTCCCAGGGAGAATCATGCCCTGTAAATGAAAAACTGAAGACCTATTTTACCGAACTCTGTAAAACACTGTTGTGACAACTCTAAAGGAGCGTAACAGAAAGGAGAAACTGCCATTCTTCCTCTCTGCATCCTGGGCCGCTAGGAGTTGGAGCACTAGGATGGGTTTAGGGCACTGGTGACAGGATCGCAGAGCCCAAGTGGCCACCAGGACTTGGCAGAAATTCTCAAGCAGAGACTGAGTTTGAAGGGACAGGAGATCCTATATCAGCAAGGGACATAGATCCATGGAGATTTATGTTAATGTGGTTTCACTTGATTCTACTTGGTGCTCTCAAATATTTTGGGGTGCTTCCTGGGATATTCCCCAGGTGTCCACAAATAAGTTCATTCTGTGCTGCCACTGCCCCTCGCTGGGGTACCCTGCGTCCTGACCCCTAAGCTCTGCAGCTTTCTGCGAGCAGTGCTCCTGCCATGGGGGGACCTCTCCACACCTGCGCTGGGCCACCTCTTATTGCTGCATTAGTGTGGCTCAGCAAGGGAAGACCAAGACCCTGAGGCAAGATTATAACAACAATGGTGTTTACTACAGGATCCTGTATTAGATTATGGCTGCCCCACCTTGCCCTTCCCTCCTTAGAGCACTGGTTTTCTAAATGGCCGCTCGCCTGTGTGTGTGTGTGTGTGTGTGTGTGTGTGTGCGAATTTTGAGCAGCTTTTTCCTTTTCAGAACACTTTTAAGTATTAAACATGCTTGAAATCTCATGAACTCTATTTCAGTTTGGGAATCTTATTTTATTGGGGGGGGCTCATTTCCTGTGGGGATTTCTTATGGTACTATTATAAGCAAACACTCCCATTGGAAATGTATGAAATATGTTCTCTGTGCATGCTCATTTCCCTTCCCAATTTAAATGAACAGTACCTTTGGAGCCTTTAGGATTTCTGGAGGAGCCTATTAGGCCCCTTCTTGTCAACGAGCCTGTGGTGACTCCTTGATCTGCATGTGGCAGGAAAAGCATCCCCAGATAAGATGTGGCAGATCATAAAGTGTGTGGAAGGGATTTTCATAATATTGGAAAATGTATCATGTGCTCTAAATAGGTTTACATGTGTGAGAAGAGAAAAAGAAATATTTGTAAGAGGGGAAATGATGTTAGCTGTAACAATAAAGCCGAAAGTACAGAAGGAAAAGTAATCTGTTACATATTTTCTGTATCCTGAGGTCACTTGCAATTGAGCCATACTTTTGAAATAATGGACAAAATTTTCTCAGTAGTCTTGAGCATTAATCACGATTTATATCTTAACTCTTTTTTTTTTGGTGTTATTTCTCTTAGGGCAAAAATAAAATGTAAATTCTACAATGATATATAGTGTACAAAGCAGTTTCCACATATTATCATTTCATCTTTACTGAATGCCTGAAGGTGTTTCTCCATTTGCATATGAGTGAACTGAGATTCAGGTAGGGGAAGAGAATTGCTCAGGGACCTAAGGATGAGAGAAACAGTTGGAACTGAACTTCTGAGTTCTGCTCTAAGGTCCTCTCATCCCTTTCTCTTTCTTCCTTCCTTCCTTCCTTCCCTCCCTCCCGTCTTCCCTTCCTCCCTCTCTTCCCATGGTCTCTTTCTTTTTTTTTATATTACTCCATGTCTCCCAATTGTAAAAGATTATCTCAATGAGCGTTTATAACACATGTCATTGTTATGTTTGTGTTGTATAATGAAAGCATCTCTGTTATTTGCAGTAGCCCTTGGCAAAGAGAGGCAAGTCTGAAGGTGATGCTGACTGGGGTTAGAGTCTTTGGTAGAACATGGAAAACCCTGGCCCTCATGACCTGATGCATTCCCTTTGTAAGACACCATTAAGTTTCATGGTGTTGACCTTACTCAGCTCCATGGAGAAAGCTCAGAGGCAGAGAAGCCAAGTAAATGAATTTAATGGTGCTCAAAAAGTGCCAGTTCTACAGACATTTCATGACATCCTTTACAGATCAGCCTTAGAAAGTAGTGCATGGGAGATGTCTTAATATTGCCGACAGGGTTGTCATTTGGCACATGAATTTGTCCTTGAATGAGGCATATACTATGCCTTTTATATAGGCAGGCTGTCCCCATGTGAAGCATGGTTCATGTGGCCTCCTGCAAGCTTACCTTTGGAAGGTTGGGCTGCTCACAGAACTAGGCTGCATGTTGAGGAAGTATGCTGCTTTGAGAAAGCCCCATTCTTCTTCCCACTTTCTCCCAACCCCACCCAAAGACCTGCTTCCAAGTTGACCAAATGTTAGCCACTCTGCAGCCTGCAGTCTCTCTCCTAGTGGTCTTTCTGGTTTCTGACCTTATTCTAGCCACTACCCCCTCCTAGGGAATTTGTGGTGACCTGGCTGCATGTTTGACTGTGGTGGAAGAAGCAGAAGAAAGGGATGGGGAGAGAAGGAGAGGCAGAGTCACAAGGACACAAAGTGAGGGGAGTAGAATAGTGAGCAGCCCTGCCTGGTTTAGACTGGTGGTTCTAATGAACAGGACAGACCTCATGGGACCTGCCTGAGTCTGGGATGGCACCAGTGGTCTTTACTGAGCACCCAGCCTCCCACGCTCCTACGGCACAGCCTGTCCCTCCTCAGTTGGCAGCAGTGTCCTGCAGCTTGCTTTCTGCTTTATTGTGGTTTGACATCCTCAACCAGCTGCCTCTCCCCTCTGCTAGCTCTTGTGGTGCAGTAAGCTGGTACCCACCCTCCCAGGTTCCTGGTGACGGCCTCTTTCTATTCAAAGATGCAACTTCTACATCTGGCCTTTTCACTTCATTGCCTGACATGCTGCCCTGGACAATTTGCCTTGGTTTTCCTGAAGTAACTTGGTAACAGATGTCTGAGATGGAGTGCTCTTTTCCACCTTGTGTCTAAAAGTACATATACGAAAACCCAAACACATAATAATCAGTGTTTGTTAGCTGTTATCTACGTGCCAGGTGCTGAGCTAACTACTCTTTACCTATATTACCCAAATTAATCCTCACAGTAGCACTATGAGTCAGGTACTATTATTAATGTCTTTTTAAAAATCTTTTTCGAAGAGGTTAACATAACTCACCCAAGGTCACACAGCCAGTTTATTGCATATTTAAAAGAATAGTTTGCTCAGAACTGGCTTTGGTTGTTGAATCAGATTCTGCAGTAAAGCATGAGGCTCCCTTTGGGCACCCATCCAGCCCTTGTGTAACAGTGTGTCCCCACCTTTAATATACACAAGTCCCCAGGGGGTTTTGTGAAGATGCAGATTCTGATTTTGAGGTCAGGGTGAAGCCTGAGATTCTACCTTTCTAAACAGATTTCCAGATGGATGCGCCTGCTGCTGGTCCATGGACCACACTTTGATTAGCAAGGTTTAGATCCTTGATTGTAGTTCTAGCTTTTGCAGTGCTCTGGATTCCAGGAGGGCCAAAGAGACAGAGGACCCAGCTGAGGTCAACTGATGGGAAGTCAGCATAGCACTGGCTGCTTGAAACCTTGGCTTGGAAAGTACCGACATTAAGGATGTATAGCAAGAACTGGGTCAAAGACTGCACTGTCTGATTCTGAGCACACCAGGGCTTGCCCCACCTTTCCCCTCGCTAGCCAGCGCCGGCTCTCCAGCTGTCTGGCATGGGCCAGAGGCCCAGTGTACAGCACTGGTGGCTTTTCAGGAAGAACTAGGTGCTGGGGGAGACTTCAAGGCATTTATATCTGATTGATTTCTCCCATGTTCCAAATGGTATGGTACCCCAGAAAGACATTCTGAGGATGACTTTTGATGACACAAATGGGTGGTGATTCCTGCAAGCTACCTGGAACATGGCTCCTTTGAAAAGGAAGTCATTCACATGTGGCAGATGAGAAAATGCATATGGAGACTTTGGCGGCCTCAAAGGCCTGCTGTAGCAATGCGAGACTTTTAGAAAGCCCTGTAGGGAGCTGGGCTGCTGCAGAGTTCAGGGCATGAGGCACAAGTAAATAATACATGCTTTTATGATGGAATCTATCAAGTTGCTTTGGTTTTTTTTGTTTTGTTTTTTTAAATTTTATTATGTTATGTTAGTCACCATACAATACATCATTAGTTTTTGATGTAGTGTTCCACGATCCATTGTTTTCGTATAACACCCAGTGCTCCATGCAGTACATGCCCTCCTTAATACCCCTCACTGGGCTAA
>NW_028029455.1:0-589 GCF_054177405.1 Leptonychotes weddellii
AAGTGGTTTAGTATGGATGGAATATAAGCTGCCTTGTCAGAGGGAGGCTACAGAGGAGGCTGGAGAGAGAGTCAGGCTCTTACAGACTCTGTTATAAAAAAAAAAAGAAAAAAGGAAGGTTGACTTTTACCTTGATCTCTTCTTGGCAGCCTCATTACACTGGAATAAATTAAATTCTAAAGTCTTCTTTTACATGTGCTGCTATTAAAGAGAGTTTGTTTGAACAATAAACAAAAAGCAGGGCTTTCAAGGCCCAGCATACAGGCTTAATCTGTAAGGATGCCGAGAAGAAACCAGGGCCAACAGGAGGGTGCAGACCACCTGAGGGGCATTGTTTCAAATTCTCTTGTACAGCAGATTCTTACCTAGGGAGTTCTGGAAAATAATCATATAAAATGGAAAGTTTTAAAAATTTTCTAATGATAACAATAAGAAAGAGATTCTGAAAAGCCAGGTGATTCATGCCTTAGAGATTCTTAGAAAGAAATGGTCAATTATGAAAAAGGAGTCTACTAAAATTCTTTTACTGCTCTCTGAATTCCTGATGGCTATTGGAAAACTTTGGGGATGAAGATAATGGTAATGGTAA
>NW_028029456.1:0-589 GCF_054177405.1 Leptonychotes weddellii
CATCCCAGGGGCTACCGCCTCTCTGTCACTGCCTCTGAACTTCAGACTCACAGATATTTCTACCCCAAACAAAATTTTTCCCAGCAAATGTGACAATACTCTCAATCTTAGATGTCCTAGAATTATATCGGGGTCCTCAAAAACTAGGCTGACCATATCATCTTTGAAAATGAAGGGACACTATTATTAGCAGGCCAAGGCAATAGGCATAAACTCCGATGAACTGAATATATGTTCATTCTCTCAAAAACCAGCCACTCTAAGCTTTGAAGTTTATAACCATCTCTGGGGAATCAAGTGTCTCATCAGCTAATGGAGGCAATTTAAGGGGCACCTTCTTGGGGTACCCATTTTGTCAAGCTTCATTGTGAGTCCAGAAGCCTAGCCTCATTCAGCCAGATCACAGGTGGGTTCCCTACCTTCCTAGAGCTCCCTCTCTTCCAGCGAATAGAGGCCTTCACTTTCCTCTTCTTGTCAAAGAGTCGATCTCTGTCTGGGGGACTGTCACCCCCACAGTCCCCTGTCCTTTCTCAGGAGCTCTCTGGAACCACTGCCCCAGTGGCAGGGTGGCCCTGATTTCTGAATCCAG
>NW_028029457.1:0-589 GCF_054177405.1 Leptonychotes weddellii
ATTTGAGTTATTAAGCTATCTTAAATGCATATTGCTAGGTGAATGAAGTCAGTCTAAGAGGGCTACATACTATATAATTGCAAAAATATGACATTCTGGAAAGAATGGCAAAACTATAGATACACTACAAATTTCAGTGGCTGCCAATGTTTTGGAGAATGAGAGGGACAACTGAATAGGCTAAGAACAGAGAATTTTTAAGGCAATGAAACTATCTGTATGATTCTATAATTGTCCATACGTGATAATACGTGGTTGTCAACACCCACTAAACTTTAGAAAGAATGAACCTTAATGCAATCAGATGCGATCACTTATAAAGCCTAGAGATTATCAGGGTGCTCTGCAGAACATGATAAAACAATCTTTATTACAAATACATGAAACAATGTTATTGAAGGGTGTGTATTGAAACGATATGTAAAGAATCTCAATTATCTCTGAATTTGATGTTTAGATGCAATACAATGTCAATCAAATTACTAAGGGGAGTTTTTTAAATTAGAACTTGAAACCCATATCTAAAGTATATAAGGAAATTTAAACTGGCAAGACCAGTGGAGACATACTTGAAGATCAGGATGGAAGG
>NW_028029458.1:0-589 GCF_054177405.1 Leptonychotes weddellii
AACACCAGAAAGACCAAGCTCCTTACCTGTAGCATCTTGCCGGCGCCACGCACTCCACCCTCCACCTCAGTCTGCAAGGCAGCGTCTTGGGGGCTATCCAAAGATAGCTATCCAAATTCCTGAGAACCAGGCTCGGCATCCAGCTCCGTCCAGCCCACCCTGGGTAAACATGGGCATCTGCAGGCAGGAGCCCCGGCCCCGGGCGGGCAGGCCTGCTCCAGGAAACCTGCTGCCTCCAGCAGTCCTGCTGGGTCGGAGGGGAGCGGGGAGTGGGGGGCGGGGAGCTGCCAACACCCACACAAGCCTTTCCAGAGACTTGGCAGTCCCGTTGGCCAGGAGCCACATAAATCTTTGAGCATGGCTTGTTCTGTTTTCAGAAGCAACTGACCCAGGGGCCTGGGAGGGACGGTGTGTAGCTCAGGCCTGGGGCTCTCAAGAGGAACGGCTTTGGGAGTGAGCGATTCCCAACCTGGTGATTAGAACGGTAGGATGTTTGGGGAGCTTTATATATATATTTTTTTATTCTTATGTTAATCCCCATACATTACATCATTAGTTCTAGATGAAGTGTTCCATGATTCATTGTTTG
>NW_028029459.1:0-589 GCF_054177405.1 Leptonychotes weddellii
TTTTTTTTATCACTGAATCATTCTAGTTTGTGTACAAAAATAAATTTTATTCTAAAAATAAGTGCAGATGTGAACAATGAACAGATCATAGAACTCTTATATATAAAATTAATGAAAACCCCTACAATTGAGCTCTATGAAAAGTTTTATGGAGTCAGGGTTTATAAAGGTTTTATGAATTGAGGTTAGCTGACATTTAAAGGAGACCCACAAAAAGATTTAAAATGATTTAAAAATGAATCTTCTAAGTTTTAAGGAGTTAAAATAAACATCAGCTTTTAATGCTAATATACTAATTTATATTTAATGCTGTAGGAATATACAATAAGGAAACTTTTTAAGTAATGAAAAACATAAGAAAGCTAAGCTAAAAAATTATTTCAGTGTAACAGTTGGGGCTGATTTGTTATCTACTCTGGTCAATTATATTGGAATTAACTTTCCCACTTAGATAAACATTTTGGAACATAAATGTGCTGTCTGCTGAAAGTCCCCCAATAATTTCCCATCACATTTAATTTTAGTATAAGTATCTCTGGAGATAGGAACCTCTTTTCTGTGAGTGAAATAAATACATGCACATTTGAAA
>NW_028029460.1:0-589 GCF_054177405.1 Leptonychotes weddellii
CAGAACCCTGAGATCATGACCTAAGCCAAAATCAAGAGTCAGACGCTTAACCAACAGAGCCCCGCACATACCCCACTCAATGCATTAACTTTCTTGAAGGCCAGCCCCCCAAGCCATGCTGCCCCCGACTCTCTCATGTCTCCACGGAGAGGTGGGAGTTTTCCTTGTAAAGTCGACATAACGGAATAGAGTCACGACAAATTCGTCTCCTTTGTCTAAAAATGTCTCTAAATTCCTGAAATGCTGTCTCTAAAAGGTTGAGTAATCTGATCTCTGCTTTGGGTACTTTTCCTGATTTATTCCAGTCTTCTTCCGGCAATTCCCTCTTTATGCTCTCACGGATCTTCAAATGTCTTTGCACATTTTTTAAAGTTGCATAATACTAATTGTTCCATCGTTTTCTGGAGAAAAAGATCGTTATCTTTCTTCTTTCTTCTACTGACAGGAGAATATAGAGAATAAACATTGAACAAACGCTTCACCATAAAGGCACTTTCCAAGATGATCATGTAATGCATGAAAGACTGAGCCATGTCTTTGAAGGGTCCAGGTTTTTAATAAAAATGAAGTGCTACAGAGTTGCTTCTGC
>NW_028029461.1:0-589 GCF_054177405.1 Leptonychotes weddellii
GTCCTTTATTCCATATATGATTTGCAAATATTTTCTCCCATTCGATGGGTTGTCTTTTCATTTTCTTTATGGTATCATTTGTAGCCCAGAAATCTTTCTTTTTAATGTACAATAGTTTATCTCTTTTTTCTTTTGTGGCATGTGCTTTTGGTACTGTAACTAAGAAATCCAAGGTCACAAAGATTTTTTTTTTTTTTTTTAAGTAATCTCTGTGCCCAGTGTGGGGCTTGAACTCACAACCCTCAGATCGAGAGTAGCCAGCCAGATGCCCCCAAGGTCACAAAGATTTACTCCTGTTTTCTTCTAAGAGTTTTATAGTGTTAACTCTCACCTTTGGGTCTTTTTGAGTTAATTTTTATGTACAGCCTAAGGAAGAGGGAGATGTAACTTCATTCTTTTCCATTGAACTTTTTTGCACCTTCACCTTTATTTTTGAGAGGTAATTTTGCAGACTATAGACCTGTAGCTTGACAGTTTTTTCGTTCAGTACTTTAAAGATGTTGCTCCACTGTCTTTACTTACATTGTTTCCAATGAGAAATATAATGTCATCCTTATCTTTGTTCCTCTGTGTGTAACATTTTTTTTTT
>NW_028029462.1:0-589 GCF_054177405.1 Leptonychotes weddellii
AAAACTAATGATGTAATGTATGGGGATTAACATAAGAATAAAAAAAATAAAATTAAAAATTAAAAAAATAGAGAAAATATAACAAAGTGTTCCTGTTTTCTCCATAATTAACAGCTGGACCTTTTTATACCATGCTCATATGATTACAGTAATTATAATGGTTACAAGAATAGAAAATACTATAAGAAAAGAGGAAAATATCAGCCTAAATTTTCCTTAGAACTCCTAGCAACTTAGAACTTTGAGCATTTGAAATGCTCAGAATGGCACCTTATTCTTTTTGATCTAAGTTTCCTTCATGCAAATTGTTCCCTCCATTTAAAGAGGTTTTAGTAATTTAATTTTCCATTTCCACAAGTTAGTTCAGAAGACACTACATCAACCATGAGCCTTTCAGTAAATTCAACACAAGAGTTTATTCTAAAAAGGAAAAGTATTGGAATCACATGACATAAATTCTAAGAATATATATGCTTCAGGTATGTCTTGATGCAGGGTCTCAAATAAGGACATAAGGACCCAGAGCCTTTTCTTCTACCGGTTCTGCTCTCCTCAATGTTCGCTTCAATCTCAGGGAGTAAAATAATAA
>NW_028029463.1:0-589 GCF_054177405.1 Leptonychotes weddellii
ACATAAGAATAAAAAAAAAAGTCAATGACTATCAATAAATAAATAATTAATAAATACCAGAAATTTTGTCAACTGCAGGGTAACCAAAAATAAAAAAAAAAAAGAAACTCCAGTTGGAGCTAAAGAGCACTTTCTATGGCCACGAAGTTTCCTGTCCCTCCCCCAATAGCTGTCCTCCTCCTGAACCCAAATCAGACTCACCCAAAGTCATGGCCGTGGGAGAGTGACTTTTCTAACCAGATCTGTAGTTTCTTTGAAATAGAATGCTCTGGGTGAGTGGCCAGAGCTTGGCAAATTGTCAGGCAATGGTGTGGACACCTCTGCATTGCTGTCATCGACATGGTTGTCATGGCAAGAACTCTCCAAGGACTCCACAACAAACCCCTATTCTCCTTCATGGTTTTAAAGCTGAAATAATCCTCCTCTTCCCACCATACTTAGGCCTCCTTATTCAAAGGCATCCTCCCTCTTGACTCAAAGGAACTCAATCCCCCAGAGGCCTCTGCCCTGGCCAGAATTCTTGCCCCTTTGCTGGCCCAAGTGGACATGGGAAGCAGGGAACAGGCTCTTCCTCCATAACTCCCGAGGC
>NW_028029464.1:0-589 GCF_054177405.1 Leptonychotes weddellii
TATTATCCAGCTTATATAAAACTCCTGAAAGTTATTGAGAAAAAGACAAATAAGTAGTAAAAAAATGAACCAAAGATAGAAACAAATACTTCCCAGAAGAGAAAAGGCAAATGGGGAGTAAACACTTGAAAAAGTGTTCAGCTTTATTATTTAATCAGGCAAATGCAAATTAAGAGAATAATAAAATATTATTTTACATACTAGATTGTCAAAAATTAAAAGGTTTACCAACTGTTCTGGGGATGTGGCTCAAGGCCATTGGTACAACCAACTGATTTGAAAAACAATCGTTACCATCTAAAGTTGAATATTTGTATGCCCCAACACCCAGAAATCCTACTACTAGGTTTATGTATTCCCTAGAGAGACTCTTAAACACTTAATAGTTACACTAGGAGACATAGAAAATGAAGGTTAGGGGCAGCACTGTTCATAATAGAAAAAGAAAAAGAATGACTTGATCTACTACATAGCAAGGAAATTATCAAAGACACTCTTCTGCAAAGAATCATAGAATTATCCCTGATTCCTGAGAATACCCAATTTAGAGCAAAGCTCCACTTCCTAGGACCCTCCCCAATATCACCCA
>NW_028029465.1:0-10450 GCF_054177405.1 Leptonychotes weddellii
CACATTCTGCATGGAGCACTGGGTGTTATGCACAAACAATGAATCATGGAACACTACATCTAAAACTAATGATGTAATGTAGGGGGATTTACATAAGAATAAAAAAATTAAAAAAAAAATGGATGAGAAGAGAATCACAATGGCACACTAAAAAGTCCTTGAACACAAAAAAATAGTGGAGGAATTGAGGAACAAAAAATATATATGACAGAAATCAAAGAGCAAAATGACAGAATTAAGTGCTTTCTTATCAGGATTTGATAGATTAAATTCTCCAACTAAAAGGTGATTATTAGCAGAATGGATTAAAAAAACAAGACTCAACTACATGCTGTCTACAAGATTAAAAGACACAACAGATTGAAATTGGAAGGATGGAAAATGATATTCCATGCAAATGATAACCAAAAGAGCTAGCGTGGCTGCTAATATCAGACAAAAGAGACATTGTGTCAAAAAGTGTTACAAGAGACATAGAAGGACATTTTATATCGATAAAAGGGTCAATCCATCAGGAAGGCGTGACAATTATAAACATATTGCACTTAATGTCCAAAATATCTAAAGCAAGAACTGACAGAATTGAAGGGAGCAATAGTTCTGCAATCATAGTTGGAGATTTCAATACCCTACTTGCAATAATAGATAGAATAACTAGGTAGAAAAATCAATAAGGAAATAGAGGACTTCAAGAGCACTATATATCAACTAGATCTAACATACATAGAAGACTCTACCCAATGACATTACAATGCACATTCTTCTCAAGTATGCATGACACATTCTTCAGAATAGACTATATGTTAAGCCACAAAACAAGTCTCACATAAAACATCTCTAAAAACAATGGAATAAAACTAGAAATCAATAACAGAGAAAAATCTGGAAAAGTCACAAGTGTATGGAAATTAACAAACTCTTAAACAATGGGTCAATGAAGAAATTACAAGGGAAACTAGAAAAATATAGCTCATAAAAAGCTGCAATGCAAAAAAGTGGGAGAAGTAAAGGGTAGACGCATCTTGCATAATGCAAATTTGAGAGCTAATATTTATAGCAGATGGAAAAAGAAATAGAGATTTAATTATAGTAAATTACAAAAGTTATCAATAAAAGAACTCTAGGTATACAGTGTTGGGGGGATAACAAGTAAGTGAGTGAATCCTCATCTATTATAGCAAAAAGCCTATCTAAATCTTTTCAGTTGAGAAAACATAATATACAGGTAGAGATCTGGTCAAAAAGGAGTTAGCAAGATATTATTTAAAAAAAACACACACAAACATCAGCCACATAAGTAAAAGGAAAATCAGGTGAATGTGCTATCAGAAAAATCAATGCAAAGAGCTTTTCAAGATGGACAGTATCAACTATGTCAAATGGTGTGGAGAGTTCAAGTATAAAATAAGGATTTCCAAGTTCAAGAAGTCAATCTGGATGCTCCACTAAGAGTCCCTGGTATATACACGTACAAGGTATAATCAGCTCTTTTAGAAATATTTCTATCTTTCTGATGTAAGAGATTTTACATGAATCAGACAACCACAAACTAAATTGAAGAAATTATCTATTACCACTAAAAGTTGTAAGTAATTTTGCATTGAGTTTTACCAATAATTCACTACCTTTAGAGTTTTACTTTTCTGACTTCAAATATAATCTTTGTCTCCTTGACTTCAGTTTTTAAGTCATTAAAAGGGTCAGACCAAGATAATGTAATGGTGTCTCCATGGCACTGTGAACTTACATCAGTAAAAAATAAATTTTTTGCCAGAAATTGTGGATCCCTTTCCAATGATTCATTACTGTTCTCCACATCCTCTCCACTGAACACATACATCACTTTTCCCATCTCTCCCAAAGTCTTCCTTTGTGCTTCTTGCTTAAAAGGCCTTTGACTTTGTGGAACTTCTAATAAAAATTCTGAAACTCTTGGCAGTAACTACAAGGCATAACGATTTTCACTGACAGATACTTCCTCTTTCTCTTGGAACTGAATGCTTGTTTTTGAGACCATAAAAGTGAAGACTCCATAAGTTTAAATTATTTTAGAGGGTCACAGAACTTTTGGCCATGAGCTGCCTGAAAAGTTCAAAGTGCAGGGAAGATCATATTAACAGTCTGCAACCCATACCTATTAGAGATCGTTTTCCCAGGTAAAAGAGCCAATTAATAAACAAAGCCACTTCTGCACTCACTGTCGCTGCCAACCCTAGTAAAACGTGAACAGTGAACGGCCCTGTAACAGGAGCATAGGATACATGACTTAGACTGGAAGGAGATAAGGCTGAGCACTGTTGAATTGGTTCCCGGTTCCACACCTAGCTCTACCATCACTAACTTCAATATCTACAATAATAGCTTCAACTGATCTCTCTCCGATGACTCTTACTTCTACTCTTCTCTAACAACCCACTCCCATGGCCACAATAATGGCCTCCAAATTGCTCTTAGGTATGCTCCACCTTTAAAATCTTCAACTTCAGGGGTGTCTGGGTGGCTCAGTCATTAAGCATCTGCCTTAGGCTCAGGTCATGATTCCAGGGTCCTGGGATCAAGCCCCACATTGGGCTCCCTGCTCGGCGGGGAGCCTGCTTCTCCCTCTCCCACTTCCCCTGCTTGTGTTCCCTCTCTAGCTGTCTCTCTCTGTCAAATAAATAAATAAAATCTTTTTAAAAAATAAATAAAAATTAAATTAAATTAAATCTTCAACTTCAAAAACTTAACTCTGACCATAAATTCCCACTATTTCAACTCACTCCTTCATATGCTTCTCATCTTCAACTTCATTTAGACTTCCAGTCTTAGAAATACTAAATTTTCTCCTAATCTGTTGGCAACCTTCTATTTTTCATACTTTAAAAATCTAGTCTAGACCATATGGCCCATCATTTCTTTCTTTTATCATTATAGTTGAATTTTTTATTCTTTATCTTTGATCCTTTTTGTCCTTACTCTTTATCAAACATATAGCTTTTCTACTCTTATTCCTACTTATTCTGTGCTCCTGGAATACTCATTCGACAATTCAGACTATAGTTGCTACAATTTCATGGTCTCTAACCTCATTTAGTTCCTCAGAATTTTCCTTCAATCTTTCAACACTTCCCTAATTAGCTCCCTCTGGATACCAAACAAGACCTGAAAATATGGAGATATACCATGATTTTTAAAGTGATGATTTATTATTTTAAGAATGTCAGTACTTCTGAAATGAATAACTTAAATGTCATTTGAATACAATTCTTAACATTTCCATTTAGATTAAATAGTTTTTCACTGAAGTATAATTAGCATACAATGTTGTATCAGTAGATTAAATGATTTTAAGGTTCATATGGAAGAACAAGTGTGTGAGAATTAAAACTCTGAATAGTGAAAGCAGATTTCCCCTACATAGATATTAAAACTTACTATGAAACTACTATAGTCAAGCAGCTTTGGTATTGGCATTAAAACAGATAAATAGATTAGTGAAATGGAATAGAAAGTCCAGAAATAGGTGTGCCTGGGTGGCTCAGTCGGTTAAGTGTCCAGCTCTTGATTTCAGCCCCGGTCATGATCTCAGGGTCCTGAAATCGAGCCCTGCATCCGGCTCTGTGCTTAGCGTGAAGTCTGTTTGAGATTCTCCCTCTACCTCTGCCCCTCCCACTCATGCTCTCTCTCTCTCAAATAAATAAATCTTAAAAAAAAAAGTCTAGAAATCTATCCAAATATTTACAGGAACTTAATATAAGATGAAAACGGCATTCTCATTAAAAAAGAGAATACTTTAATTAAGAAATGCTATTATCAAATTGACCAACTGAAATAAAATCAAGTTAGACTCTTACCTAACACTATGTATAAAAATAAAGTTGATGTAGAAAGGACTAACTTTTAAAACCTTATTAAAATTTTAGAATATAATGTATAAGATTATTTGGATAAACTTGGGTCTAAGAAAACTTCTTAAGGAAGATAGGAAAAAATGTTTTTTAGAAAACAGCAATCAGAAACTGACTTGTGTAGCATTTCATAAATCTAAAGCTCAGGGCTATAAAGTTTTAACTTTATAAAGTGTTATAGTTCTGATCAAGTAAAATGATATTAAATAAAGCTCTAGGGCAATATAAGAATGATATATATTTGTTATATAAATTATCACTTAATTAAAATTTCTGTTCTTTTTGCTTTATTTTGCTAGCTCAAAGAGCTGAGAAGTTCAACATATGGATATGATACCCAAGTGAGCTGAAGGGAGTACACTGATCAATCTGAATTAATCCTGTAACTAAAATTTTTGAAGTATATTTGTCTAAATATATGTCACACTCTTTAACTCCAAGAAAACTTCCAAAATATTAGTCTAATGCCTCTTGTTATTTTCTTCATGACATTCTTTGTATATGAAAAGTTTAAAGAATATGACCTAAAAACTTGAAAGAAAATCTACATTATATTTAGTATGAAGTGTGCTTCAGAATTTGGTTAAGGTCATTAGATAATGGTACTTCATCAAATGAAACAAAACTGAAATGCATCTTATCTTTGATTTTTAGGCTTTGTTTTAAATTATATAAATATATAAATTATATGTTTTTAAAATTATAATAAACTATAAAGATATATATGCTTTATATCTCTCTCATTTACTTGATTCCAATAGGCTCTCTTAAGAGGAAGAGAAATATGTAAAATCTACATAGTGTACTCAGATTTCCTCATAAACCAGGGCTATATTTTATGTGACACATATGTTATAGAAGAAAAGAGGTTGTGAGCCACTGGAATAGATCGATATTATAGAACACAACTGGAGTAGTTATTCAGATTTTATGCCAAAATTGCTTAATTACTACTAGTTAGGAGTAAGGTTTCATGCTGGCTGCTGGGGACATGAAAGAGGTCAAGACAATCAAGAATCAGAATCCGGTTTCTTTTCCTCTTCAAGCTTACACTCTAGTGGGGAAGACAGATATGAAACAACTAATTACCCACTCGTTATTTAATTATGGTTATGGTAAGTGCTGATAAGGGGAAGTACACAGTACTGAGAGGTAAGAGGTATCCGATCTAGCTGAGTCTCCAGGATATAGTTAGGGAAGGCTTTTCGAGGGACGGGAGGTTCAACTTTAAGACCTTCGGGTTGGCGTTAGCTAGGTCAGGGGGAGGGAAGAAGTGGCAGGGGACAGTACAACTGTTTGTAGGAGAAAGGCTCCGAGCTAGGGAGTAACTGAACTGCAAGCCAACAACGTGGCATCGCAACAGGGGCTGATGGGATGGGATGAAAGAGGTGAGGTGGGTAGAGGGCCTTCTAGGCTACAATAGGTAATTGAGATTTTTTTTTTTCCTATGAAAAACAGGAAACCACTGAAGGGTGTTTTCATTAGGGGTCAATTTATATGTTTAGTTTTTCTGTCTTCATTTTTAAATTTAAAATTCTGATCTCAGTAGGTTTTCTTAAGAAAACTTTTTAAACAATTGTACGTGAAATGGTTTGCCATTTCTGCTCCAAATTTAGTTCTCCAAAGACACTGGTACCTAGAAAGAATACCACTGCATACCCTGTTTCCTCTGGAAATGCAGAGACGGTGCTTCCGTGGAGCTGAGAAGGGTCCTGAGAAGAGTCAGAAACTTTTCTATCTTGATTTGGAGCAATATTGGGTATTCGATGCTGTTGCAAGTCCCACTTTCGAGCTACGTTGTTAATTGTTAACCTTTTCTTCTCCTATGAAAAAGAATTATATAATGCAACTTTTATAGCAGGAGAGTATCCCCGAAACACATCGTTTATACTACTTATCATACTTTTAAAAGGAGTCTATTCCTTAAAAGTAGCTACAAATAGGTACCCTCAAAGTACAAGTGGCCTTTATTTACCCTGTGCATTCAAACATCTCAACAGTGGTCTATCATCCTTAAAGAGAAAAAATTACACACAAATAATGATTACTCCCATTGAAGATATGAAAATTCACTCTCTGAAAGTTTAATTTGACAGAAATTTTTACACTTGTTATCTAAGATTTTAATTTGAAAGACATTTATATGCCTTGGTATTTAAACATAGCAAGAAGAAAACTAATAATATCTTAATTTTCCTACCCAATAATTCAGGCCAGTATGATGGAACAATCTTGGTTGAAAGGTGGGGAGAAGAAGAGGGATTGATCGATGTTCCGAGCTTCACAGAATGAATTACAATGTCTGAAAACTACTCGTTACAGAAAGACTATGAAAAGAAATTGTACTAGGTTGAAATATTTCTAGGCAACTAGTACCATCCCAGATAAATAGGAAAGAAGTTAGTTAATTCATTATATGCAATGGATGCCTTAGGATAGTGGTTTTTCTTTAGGGTGCCTCAAATCACCTGGAGAACTTACTGAAACACCAATTGCTGGTTCTCACCCCATCCTGATTTAGTGTGTTTGAGGCGGAGCTTGAGAATTTGCATTTCTAAAAGCTCCCGGCTGTCCTTAAGGCTACTGCCCCAAGGACCTCACTGTGAGAACCACGGACTTCAGGTATTGGGGCTCCATGCTCTCACAGAAATATGTTGAGAAATGCAGATCTACACTACTGAAAGAAAATGTGCAAGGTTGAAATGTTTCTACTCAGCTTATATAAATTGATAAGGAAAATAATCAATATTCTGGTAAAGTGTCCATAATCGAAAGTTAGCATCTTTAAATGGCATGTCAATACGGTCAGAGCGTTGGGCGCCTGGGTGGCTCAGATGGTTAAGCGTCTGCCTTCGGCTCAGGTCATGATCCCAGGGTCCTGGGATCGAGTCCCACATCACGCTCCCTGCTCCTTGGGAGCCTGCTTCTCCCTCTGTTTCTCTCTCTCTCTCTATCATGAATAAATAAATAAAAAATCTTAAAAAAAAAAATACGGTCAGAGCGCTGAAAGCAGACATCTTCCCTTTCCTCTTTACTGAGAGCACTCATCCAAGGACAGAGGAGCCGTGTGACGCCGACCCCTCCTCACCTGCTGCCTCCGGAGTCAGGGTTAGGAAAATTCTTTGCCCATTTCCTCAGTGCAAATACACATGCAGAATAACGAACGTTTAGTTCCATCTCTCTGCCTATATTTGGACACCGAAAATTTTAGCATCGAAAAATGGCATTGGGTAGGAATGAAAAGTGATGACAAAGCTTAATTAAAGCTAAACTTGCTAAAAGTTCTGTTTCTGTGTTTAAAAATGTTTTTAGCATGGGTTCTTTTTCTATTGCTTGGTATTTCAAATTTGACTGTTAAATGGGTTATACTTAATATGCATTTACTTCCGAGACTTTTGGACACTTTATGTAGGTCTTCCTTATCTAAAGCAAGTAGGAATCTGCTATTCTACTGTAAAAAAATTTTTTTCCCAAATCTACACTAAAAGGCATCTTACCTTAAGGAATTCTATTTTAGTTATTCGTAGATAACTGGTACAACCCAATTCTTAACCTAAGTAGTGTCATTTTTGCTCAGTACCAGGCCACTTTGAAAGAGGCAGGGGCAGTGAGTTCACAGCAGATGGCTGTCATGCTGGCTTCGGGCCTTTGGTTTTCTGGCTCACTGGGAGTTGGCAGAAAGAAATATTCTTAATGAGGTAGATATAGCGGTATTTAGAAAAAAGATACACAATATCTTTATACCACTGAGCATGTTAGCATATTTATAAGACACTCTGAAAATAACACACTTTCCTATACCCACCCCAAAGTTAAGCTTCCTTTATTTGGGTTATTGAAATTAGATCAACACCAGGTTGACTAAAAGAATGGATATTTTTACTGGGGCCAGGAAGAGGGAAGACATATTTTAAAATAGGAGTGCAGCCTGGGGTCAGGTGGGGGTCGGTCACTGGCTGGCCAGGGCGCCACATAAGGGCTCTAGGTATCTATGGTGCAGGAAAAAAAAAGAAGCCCGAGAAAGGCTAGAGATTCTGCAAGGCAGAAGGGGGGTATCTGAAGGAAATCTTCCGCTCAAAGATCATGGAAGCATTTGGCGTATCAGTTATAGTCACATTTCTAAAGCTACATAACAATACATTGCCAAGTCTGTGCTAAGGTGATAATTATTTTAGAAGATTCCAAATTTGCAGCTTTTGCCACTTGAGTCTACTCTTCATAGTCCGAGCAATACCGTACCAGTATAGCCTGTAACTATCACTTCCATTCATTTCCAAGGTTGCAAGGAAAACAGAAAGATAGAAAAGTAACAGAAGATATGTGTCAATGCACTCTTCCGGTCCCTTCATAACTACCCACCCACTTCTCTTAATGATCAGTATGTGTTGTCGAATGAAACAACAGCCAGCAAATGCTGAGGGTCTTCGGTATCATGATCTCAAATCTGGGCTAGGGCTAGAATCCAGGTCTCTTGATTTCCCATGCTTCTCCTCTAATTAAAAAAATTTAAAGCTAAATAACCCTCATAATTAAAGAGTCCTATTTAGTGACTTCAAGAGAAGCATTCACTATTTTTTGAAGTTTTCATAAAAATTTTCCAAACATGTAAAAACCATGTTGGCTAAATGTTTAATGGCATATTTCCAAAAATGCTGATAGTGAACAGCATCTGAATTGGGTATATAAGAAAAAAAATTTCAGTGGAAAGGTGGAGTGAAGGGCAATCTGTTGCCTAATACCAGGCTCAACTGATAGCTTTAAAGCTAAATCACCAATGGAGTTTCTTTGTTTATTCTTCCTTTCCATGCTCTAGAACTCATACAAAAGTATTCTTTTGGTCTGAGAGCTTTAGTCTATTTATTTACTTATATGTTTTTATTCATTAATTCATTCATTCACTTAGGCAGCTTATGTACAGCAGCTGTACAATAGGAAATATAGTGGACCCTTGAACAACATGGGGGTTGGGTCAGGGGTGCTGCAAATCGGTGTAAAACTTTGGACTCCTCAAAAACTTAACTACTGATAGCCTACCATTGACTGAAAGCTTTACCAATAATATAAACAGCTGATTAACACATATTTAGTATGTTAGATTAATTATACACTGTATTCATATAATAAAGTAAGCTAGAGAAAATAAAATATTAAGAAAATCATTAGGAAGATAAAATACATTTACTGTATTTACTGAAAAAAATCCATGTAACAAGTGCAGCTGCATAGTTCAAACTCATATTTTTCAAGAATCAACTCTACTACTTTTTCCAAATGAACCATTCAGAAAGTTTACCAATAGTAAACTTTACCAGATAGGCAATGGTAAATCTTGCTCCTACCTACACATTTAAAAAATTTTGCCTACAACTGTATTTCCTCTAAACCAAAGTGTGTTTTTGACCAACCCTGAGAAATATTCCAATAGAGGAAAGACTAAAAATTCTATTTGCTAAGTCAATAAAAAGATAGAGCTATCAAGAAGGGGCTTAGGTACATCTAATTAATGGGATGAGGGAAAACAGGTAAGTTGGGGAGGAGTCAGGAGGTTAGAAATAACAGCAAATGAGAAAATTGTATCATAACAGGTTAAGAGTTCTAAATACTTTTGAAGTAGTAGTCCTGAGCTGAGAGGACTTGGGATCAAGTTCTTTTTCTGTTTTGTTAATTTAGGAGCAGTTTTCATAGAGTAAAACACACAGATTCAAGTAGTCTTTGATCAGTTTTGAGGAACGCATACACCTTTGTAACCCATACCCCTATCAAGATATACATTTCCATTGCACCAAGTTCCCTTGTTTCCTAGGTTTATTTTGTACAACTTTGTATCCCTACTAGTCATCTTTTGAATTCTAAATGGCATTTTAATTTTTTTTTTTTTTTAAGATTTTATTTATTTATTTGACAGAGACACAGCGAGAGAGGGAACACAAACGGGCAGTGGGAGAGGGAGAAGCAGGCTTCCCGCAGAGCAGGAAGCCCGATGTGGGGCTCGATCCCAGGACCCTTGGGATCATGACCTGAACCGAAGGCAGACGCTTAACGCCTGAGCCACCCAGGCGCCCTGGCATTTTCATTTTAAAAAGAAAAGCACCTACATGACAATCAGCATGATATCCTTAGTTTTAGAACATAGTACAAGCTATAAACTTTAAGCTGTCTTTATTTGAGTCATGATGTGAATATAAAATATTTTAAAAGAAAATATTTAAGGAAAATAATGATATGCTAAATCATTTAAAACTAGTTTAAAACAAATTTTAATTCTTAAATCCTCAAAATCTTTACCACCTCTATATAAGAGAAGCTAATAGAGAGAAAGTTTTTAAATTTAAAGAGCAATTATTAAAAAAGAAACCCATGCATCAACTACTGGGTATTTACCCCAAAGATACAAAAGTAGGGATCCGAAGGGGTACGTGCACCCCGATGTTTATAGCAGCAATGTCCACAATAGCCAAACTGTGGAAAGAGCCAAGATGTCCATCGACAGATGACTGGATAAAGAAGATGTGGTATATATATACAATGGAATATTATGCAGCCATCAAAAGGAATGAGATCTT
>NW_028029466.1:0-589 GCF_054177405.1 Leptonychotes weddellii
GTATTTCAGAAATAAAAAATAAACCTACTTATCTCCAAATAAAATACTATTTCTTTCTGTTCATTATTTTTTATTAATATATTGCTTAAATAATTTAGTAATATTTATAGATATATTTATTTCACTAAAATTAATATTTTTATTTAATTAATTTTTATTTATTTAACAAATAGTTTTTTAGAAATAAAAAATAAAGAAACCAAAATAAAAATTTCAGCAGATGAGCTTATTGGCAGAATGGGAGAAACAGAGGAAAGAAGCAGTGAGCTGAAGATAGAACAATAAAGAAAATTGACAGAAAAAAATAAACAGATATGAGACATAGCTAAAGCAGTGTTGAGCGAAAAATTTACAGCATTAAAAATGAATACGTTAGGTAAGAGGAAAAGGCTTAAATCAATAACCTAAGCTCCAACCTGAAAAACCCAGAAAAGAAAAAGGTAAAATAAATTCAAAGGAAATAATAAACCAAGAGCAGAAATTGATAAAATTGAAAACAGAAAAACAAAAGAAAAAAACAAAAATCTGCTTTCTTTGAAAACATCAGTAAATTGGCAAATTTCTAACAATGTGAATGAGAGAAAGAGAG
>NW_028029467.1:0-589 GCF_054177405.1 Leptonychotes weddellii
CTGAGAGGAGACGAAATCCAGGTCTCCTACTCCTCCGCCATCTTGCTCTGCCCCTCAAAAATAGAAGTTCTTACAAGCAGGATGCTGAAAACATATTTCTCATCTTACTACATAAAACAAAATACAAAAATCATGAAAATGAGCCAGTTTATTATTTTAAATACGAGATTTACAAGTGTGTTATCAGGAAGTATTTTAAAACCTATTACTGATATTATACCACATGGTAAATTTCAATGCAAAATTTAAGGTACAATTCAATTCCAAACTAAATATGATTATGAAAAATTGACTGTAAACTTAGTCAAGGGCCCTGTTGGTAATTATATTTCTTAACTCAGTCAGTGGAATAAGGACAATGGTCTGAGAGTTGTGCTGTGCATAAAATGTGCTTGGTCCAGTATTTATTGGTCTGGGACAGCTATGTTTCTGAGTGTACTTTATTCTTTAGGGCTTGGAAGTTATATACAATATATTGGTAATACAGAGGCTGGTGATATGTCCATGACACAGATGAATGGACATTGTCACATATCCAGTTAGCCTATAGGCATGTTCTTTTGAAAACCTTATTTCCTCCATAGGGATT
>NW_028029468.1:0-589 GCF_054177405.1 Leptonychotes weddellii
AGTGCTACCCTTACACCACTGTAGTTTATTTCAAACCTTTGAGTGAGTGTTTTTGGTGATAAGAGGCTCATCCCTCTCTCAGCCTCCAGAACACTCCTATCTTCAACTTCACATGTCCAATTGTACATAGAGACACTGACTGTCACAAATAACAAATGCTTATTTTACATTTAGTTGGTTGAAAAATATTGGACACATTACCTCTATTTACAAAGGAGATGAATTTAAAAAGAAATGCTCTTGGGGCGCCTGGGTGGCTCAGATGGTTAAGCGTCGCCTTCGGCTGGGGTCATGATCCCGGGGTCCTGGGATTGAGCCCTGCATCGGGTTCCCTGTTCAGCGGGGAGCCTGCTTCTCCCTGTCCCACTCCCCCTGCTTGTGTTCCCTCTCTCGCTGTCAAATAAATAAATAAAATCTTTAAAAATAAAATAAAAATAAATGCTCTAGGGGATCTAGTTGATTCCTAGGTGACCAACCCACCTGAATTTATATGTAACTTCTTTCTGTTTGCTCAGAATATGGTTTGGTATAAAATTTACTTCATCCTCAATTCCTCACTAGGAGAAAAATGGAATAAATAAAAGCACAC
>NW_028029469.1:0-589 GCF_054177405.1 Leptonychotes weddellii
CTTCATCACATCTATCAATTACACCACCATAGTGGCCCTTCCACATGACTGCCCTGTATCAAGTCACGGCTATTTTTTCTTATAAAATCCAAACCAACTCCTCTTGTTCATGAGCTCAGTTCCTGATGCTTTATCCTTGTATCTACTTGTCTGCCATTATTTGTTTCATACGTAATAAGAAGCATTTCCTCAGGTTTCTGTCCCTCAAGTTTCTCACTTTCATGACTTCCCCAGTTTAGGGGCACACTCTCAAACAGTGATTGCACACTCATCACTTTTTGCCTCTTAGCCCGGTCTATATGAACACGAAATAACACCCCATTAAAATGCAAACTGGGAATAAGACCTTAACTCTAAAATGCTTAAAAATAGAGCTACACTATGACCCAGTAAATGCACTACTAGGTATTTATCCAAAGGATACAAATATAGTGATTCAAAGAGGCACATGCACCCCAATGTTTATAGCAGCAACATCCACAATAGCCAAAATGTGGAAAGAGCCTAGATGTCCATCGAGAGATGAATAGATAAAGAAGATGTGGTGTGTATGTATATATATATATATATATATATATATATATATATA
>NW_028029470.1:0-589 GCF_054177405.1 Leptonychotes weddellii
GAGCACTGGGTGTTATGCACAAACAATGAATCATGGAACACTTCATCTAGAACTAATGATGTAATGTATGGGGATTAACATAAGAATAAAAAAAAATGTTTGGGTCCATCTATTCTTTTATAAATTAGTTAGTTTTGTATTCCTGTATCTTACTCATGACCAAAATTTTAGAATAAAAGCTATCAGGTCTCTGTTTGCTTATATGTTTGTACATATGTTTATATGTGTCTATATACGTACGTTGTATATGTGTGATGTATTTCTATCTCTGGACAGTATTGCCAAAATAACTTGTAAAGATCTCTACTTAATTGATTTAAAATAAGTACCTATATGAATTAAGTATTCCTAAAACTCTCAGAAATAGAATAGAAACTAACCCAAATGCTTTTCAAGTTCACATGATCTGAGAAAATATTCAATAAATATAAACTACTTTAAGTTTGTTGGTTTAATTACAACAGGCATGCCTTTAGAGTTATTAGCAATTAAGTATAATACCTTTATTCTACCTAGGTTTACTAAAAGTCAAATAAGCTCAATGTTACCTGTTTCAAAATTTATCAGCAGGAAAAGTAACTTAAGATGA
>NW_028029471.1:0-589 GCF_054177405.1 Leptonychotes weddellii
AGCAGGGAGCCAGACGTGGGGCTCGATCCCAGGACCCTGGGATCATGACCTGAGCCGAGGGCAGACGCTTAACGACTGAGCCACCCAGGCGCCCCCAGAATGGGGTATCTTTATCTGGGTGATGAGAACGTTCCAGAATTAGTGTGATAGTTACACAATTTTTGAATGTACTAAAAACCAGTGCCTTGTGTGCTTTGAAGGGTGAGTTTGATGGTATTAAGTTATATCTCAATTAAAAAAGAAAAACCTATTTTTTAGTTCAATGATTTTCTCTTTTTCTTGATCAAGTCTCATATTGAATTCCTATAGAGAATTTTTTCAATTCAATTATTGTATTCTTCAGCTCCAAAATTTGTTTGATTTTTTAAGCTGTTTTTTATCACTGTTTATATTGTCATTTTGCTCACTGGACATCTTTATGATGGTTATTTTTGTTTTGTTTTGTTTTTGTTTTTTACTTATTTTTAAGTTTTTAAATTCCAGTTAATTAACATATAGTGCAACATTAGTTTCAGGTGTACAATATAGTGATTCAACATTTCCATACATGTGCTGCTTTTTTTCAATTCTTTGTCAGTTAATTCATATA
>NW_028029472.1:0-589 GCF_054177405.1 Leptonychotes weddellii
TCTCCTCCATCTGGATGCTCCTGAGTTACATCCTTTAACCTAGTAAGTGAAGCTTTCTCAGAGTCCTGCGAGCTGCTCTCGCAGATTAATCAAACCCAAGGAAGGGGGGCTTTGGAACCTCGGGTTTATAGCTGGTGGGTCAGAAGCCCAGGTGACAGCCTGCACTGATACCTGCAGGGGATGGGCAGTCCTGTGGGACTGAGCCCCTCGCCTGGGGGATCCAATGCCATCTCCGGGTGGACGGGGTCAGGATCGCGTTGAACTGGACGACACCGGCTGGTGTGGGAGCGCTGCTTGGTGGTGCGGGGAAAATGCACACGTCGGAGTTGGTGTCCAGACGTGAAGGATTAGACCCCAACTTGAGTGAGGAGGGATTTAAACATGGGGTGACCGGGCGCCTGGGTGGCTCAGTTGGTTAAGCGACTGCCTTCGGCTCAGGTCATGATCCTGGAGTCCCGGGATCGAGTCCCACGTCGGGCTCCCTGCTCAGCGGGGGGTCTGCTTCTCCCTCTGACCCTCTCCCCTCTCGTGCTCTCTGTCTCTCATTCTCTCTCTCAAATAAATAAATAAAAAATCTTTAAAAAAAAAA
>NW_028029473.1:0-589 GCF_054177405.1 Leptonychotes weddellii
TTCTATTTACATGAGATGGAATAAAGTAATCATTTTGAAAATAATATTTCTGGTGTATTTCAGAATGACATTCTCCATTTCTGGCTTATTTCCTCGGTTTTTCTCTTTTCCTGGGTCCTTAATACCTGTGTTTGTGTCATTTCAGTAAACACAGCCCCCATCATACCTATTTAGGATAAAATTTTCGTTTTGATTATAATAGTATGAAGAAGCATTCATACTATTACAAATCACTTCTAAGTGTTTCTGTTAAAATATTAATGCCTAGCATAGGTTTTAAATACTATCTGAATATTAAAGAATACAAAAAAAAAAACCCTCAAACCAAAAACTGAGTCCCATTATTTTTTGTCAACTTCAAAAATATCGTAAAATCCTAAATATCACTACCCACTCTCATACTTGTCTTAATAAATAATTAACTCTAATTACTATAAAGGGATATTTTTCCATTAATGGACAATCATTAAAGATATGTAAGTGTGTGTATGATTGTATCTGGTATTATTTATGAAATTTTGAATAATGATGGAAGATACTGTCTTTTTTATGTTATGCATTGTACATGTTCCCAGAGACAAAAGCAGAA
>NW_028029474.1:0-589 GCF_054177405.1 Leptonychotes weddellii
CTTTCCTATACTTACATGTGTCACTGAGTCCTATCTTTTCCTTCTTCTAAATTTCTCTTGAATTTGCCCTTTCCCCTCCTTTTGGACCCATTCTCCCATTCTTAGCTTCAGTGACTCACAGCTTAATCGAAGAGCAATGGCACCCTCCCTCCTCAAGCCTCCCCAGGCCACACGATGTCCAGACACCACATCAATCTTCTGAAACGCTATTTTCATGTTCTGAGGCCCAAAAAGCTCCACCAACGGCTCTGTGTTATGTTTTACTGCAAATGTGAATTTCTCCCTGGGTTCTAAAGTGTGCCATCCCCTAGTATCACCCGTATTTCCCACCATTCTTCAGAGCACAGCTGGGTTTGTCACCCTCTTCTCCCACCCCAGGCAATTATTCTTGCTTCTCAACCCACTCGACAGTCCTCTCTTTTCGCTGTGCTCCATCTTCACAGTCCAGGCCAAGGCTCTTTTCTCAGTGAGGCCCCATTCAGGCCAGTGTTTCTGGAAAGTCACTCCATGATAACATTTCCACTCAGGCCAAAATGGTGGGGATTTTGTAAAAATGGAACGAAATTATCTCAAATGCCTGTCCTTTGTC
>NW_028029475.1:0-589 GCF_054177405.1 Leptonychotes weddellii
ATTATAAAATATTTCTAAATGTATGAATAATCAATTTCCTCTACCACAAAACTAAAACTGATACACACACTCATATAATACCTAGTTCCAGCTAAGATGAGTGATTCAAAGTTGGGATCAAACTTGTCTTCTAGTCTTTAACTATAAACTGAATGAAAAGCAGTGGTTTTCAGACATTGATAACAAAAGCACAGGACTATAGTCTCTCAGCAAAGGGGTGGAGGGGGAAAGAGCCAGGCGATTCTCCTAGCTCGTACCTAGAGGTATTTTTTGGATTAAGGTTCAGAAAAGGGAAACCCAATCAAAGTACTAGAGCTTGCTGAGTTAGGGAGATAGAGGTTGATGATTAAGGAGGAATAAATGGCTGGAATTTACAGGCAAAGTAGCAAAGACAGGAATCAAAAGTTGATCCTTGAACAACATGGGGTTTAGGGAAGCCAACTCCTGCATAGCTGAAAATCCATATACAATTTTTGACTCCCCAAAAACTTAACTACTAATGGTGTACTGTTGATTGGTAAAACTTTCCCCAAACATAAACAGTCAGTTATCACATATGTGTTATATGTATTATATTCTATATTCTTAC
>NW_028029476.1:0-10449 GCF_054177405.1 Leptonychotes weddellii
CAAAAAACAGAGTCGAACGGAGTCCATGGAACACCAGAGGGAAAGAATCATGGAACTCCATTAGGCCTTAAGAGAAAGATTGCAACAGGAAAAAAATAATAACAATGATGCTAATGTTCCTGATGATGACCATGATGATGGCACCTGAGAGACAGCTAAGCACTTGAGTAGAAGCTGTAGCCATGCTATTTTGAGGACCACTCAGTCCTCAAAACAGTATTCCTCATCCCAAATTTACTGACGATGAAAACAAGAAACAGAGTTTAAGAGACACTCTTTACGCATACCTCATCCCTTTTCCTCAGTTTTACTTATTCCCAAGAACAGTTAAGGAAGTCCAAATCACAGTTCTAGACCCCATGTAAATCTCCACCCCTCTGGCTGCCAACACAGAAAGATAATAGAGCAAAAAGAAGGTAAGGTGTCAGTCAAGATGACAATGAGCTTCTGGCTGGACAGAGAGAAGTTGGGCTTGGCTTCGGGGTGAAGGGTAAGGTTCATTCATCTGTAGAGAGTTTTTAAGAAGTTTAAATATTCAACATAAGTTTGTCATTTGATTTTTCACAAAAGGAATTATACAAATTTTAAGTCTTTACCTAAGACCTAGACTGTAAAATATTTAAGACATTTTCTAATTTAACTAAACAGAAAAGAAGTAGCAAGATTCAAGCTATGTATAATATGGTTCTTCAGTTGGAATTGCAGTGTGTTTGTGTGTGTGTGTGTGAGTGTGTGTGTCAGATGTGTAATTAAAGGCAAGAGAGTGAGCTAGAATGAATTAAGTACGGTTGCTCATGCCTACCATTATTAAAATTACGAATAGAATTATGTAAAGGGTTCAAGATTTTTCCAAAACCTTGGTGTTTCTGTGACAACTTTTTTTTTCCAGATCTGAGAAGGGAAACAGGGTTGAAAGAGAGAATGGTTGTTTCTTTCATTTCTGAGCTTCTATGAGAAATTAAGTTAAGATTTGGACTACTGTGGGGCGCCTGGGTGGCTCAGTCGTTAAGCGTCTGCCTTCGGCTGGGGTCGTGATCCCAGGGTCCTGGGATTGAGCCCCGCATCGGGCTCCCTGCTCCGCGGGGAAGCCTGCTTCTCCCCTCCTTCTCCCCCTGCTTGTGTTCCCTCTCTCGCTATGTCTTTCTCTGTCAAATAAATAAATAAAACCTTTAAAAAAAAAAGATTTGGACTACTGTGCATTAGAGATGGCATTATGAATGCTTCATGGCTTCCTCTCTCCATCAAGCATTCTTAACTGAAAATTTTCAAATGGATCTTTTCCCAACTCAGAGATTGGAAGGGCTAGAAACTGTGTGGCTGAGCACCATTGGCTTCCTGGTACTGGGAAAGGATGAATCAAAGGAAATTCTTCATTGATTTTGCCAGTGGGCAAGGTGTGAGGAATTCACCTTGGCTACCTCCTTTTATTTTATTTATTTATTTATTTTTAAAGATTTTATTTATTTATTTGACTGAGAAAGACACAGTGAGAGAGGGAGCACAAGCAGGGGGAGTGGTAGAGGGAGAAGCAGGCTCCCTGCGGAGCAGGGAGCCCGACGCGGGGCTCGATCCCAGGACCCTGGGATCATGACCTGAGCCGAAGGCAGACGCTTAATGGCTGAGCCACCCAGGCGCCCCTTGGCTACCTCCTTTTAGATTATTGTTGAAATTCACTTTCTTTCACTTTCCTAGCTTTCTGCTAGGCATCCTGGATTTGCTTAATGCCTTTTACTGTTCCATGATGGTTTTCCTTTCCAAATAGTAGTTATATGGCAAACCTCTGGCAACTGGTAAGAAACTGGGAAAAGGAAAAGCAATAAACATTGCCTTTAGCTTGTAATTTGAATGCATCTCTTATCTTATGTGAGACTTCTTCAGAGTACATGAGAAATATTACGTAAATCTTAGAAGACATTGAAAATTGTACAGTTGTCCCCACTAACCCTCACAATGAAAAATGTCGGTGAGTGACATCCAGTTGCACTGAACCATAAGAGCAGAGTGGCATCCCCTAAGGAGAGCACAGAAATCCTCTGATCTCAGGTTTTGACATCCTTGTTCCAGGCCATTCACCAGAGTACTACAGGTGCTTTATGGGGAATTTAAGAACATGATCTAGGAGGTCAGGAAGAAAGTCTGTCCAGGCAGGATCATATCACAGTATTCCATCAGAATCCTTGCCACTTTTAATTATCTCTTGAAAGGGAGATTCCTTAATTCCCTTTAAGGAGAAATCCAAGGCCGGGATCATTAATTCACTGTCTGAAATCCTAAGGAAGAGCTGAAGCACCAACATTAACCTATCGCCTATATGCTGAACTCGAGGAGTAGCAGTAAGTTTACCCGAAGTTCACAGCACTCCAGTGCTATGACCAAGTGGTATATTTCCCTACTTGATTATAAAAGTCACTCAGTTGGGGTGGGAGGAAGAGGAGGAAGAGAAAAAGAGAGAAGCTTTCCTATATTAAAAACTGGCAATTATCTGTGGACTGCATTGGATTTTTGAAACTTTTACTGTGATGTCAAACAGCAATATGTGTGATTTGCATTGCTTTTGCATATAAGATCAATATCCAAGAGACTCTGGGGCTAGCCCCATGTTGCC
Organism: Leptonychotes weddellii; assembly: GCF_054177405.1. Taxonomy (NCBI): domain Eukaryota; kingdom Metazoa; phylum Chordata; class Mammalia; order Carnivora; family Phocidae; genus Leptonychotes; species Leptonychotes weddellii. The sequence continues at coordinate 2,606 of NW_028029476.1, forward strand.
AGCTAGAATATAATACGCTCTAGAGAGCCAAATCACATCTTGGGGATTCTTCTTTGCCAGTATAGACTATGACAGTTCTTAATAACAGAGTAACTGTGGCTATAGTTGGATGAAAACTAAGCAGATTGTTTTATAGGACATACAGACGTAGAGTAATACCAAAAGAATACTAAACCTAATGTACAACTAACTTATCGACATCCCTTGGGATGGGACTTATGGGAATCGCAACTGTTTAAAAAAGAAAAAAAAAAGCAGTTTCTTTTGGTGCTGTTGGAAATTATTTGCATGCTACAATTTAATCAAGTCCTGCTCTGGTCCTTTGTGGCCAGGCAATCAATGGGTTAAGTTAGATCACTAACGTGTGTTCCCTGACCCTGGAATGCTTCATCAAATGTACTCATTACTGATTGAGCAAGAGAATGAATAGTTGTGAGTTTCAGCTTAAGCGCTGATGGGATTGTGTGTAAGCCCTAATGTGGTCGAGGTATTTAAATTTTGATTTTTGTAATGGGCTCTGACATGTTTCATTTCCTCCGAGGGAACACTCGAGACCTCTGAAAGTAAATGTTGCTAAAAAGTCATCAAGGCAGAATATTAAAATGCCATCAAATGAAAATTTCACTAATGCAATCCGGCTAGAGCTCCAGGTACTGGAGCGAGAAGGGGAGTGTCAAAGGTCCCGGTTCTTTTAGCGAAACATGATTTGTTCCTCTTCACTGACTGTTTCTCCAAATAAATTATTTAAAGTCTTATTTCTTCTTTCTCCTGGGCCTCTTAAAGTTCAGCTGTACTGAGAGGTGGCAGAAGAAGCAGTAGAAGGAGTTGGCACAGACAGAAATCCAGGAAATGGTTGCATGGTGAGCATCTTCACCTGTGCACCCAGTTCCCTCCATTCCAGGTGTGTGGTCAGACGAGAGGGTAAGAATCCTCAGTGATCGCCTTAGGGCTGAAACTGCCCTTATAAAACATACTCAAAATTTTAATAGCAAGGTGTTCGGTGTGTATGAGATCATCAAAGAATGTTCATTTAGTAATGGGTGGAGAACATTAGTTTGGGAGAAGACACTAATTGTTTCCTCAATAGTTTTATGCAAACATCTCTGCCATTTTTTTGGTAATACCTGAGTTTCAGGTAAATTTTATATTTATGGATTTGTGGCAGAGGGAAATCTAAATTAAACTCTCTGAATCTCTTCTACCCAAATGGCGTTTAGTAAGAAATGACTGGCCTTAGGAGATCATTCATTCTTCTAGATTTAATTGGCAGTTCTTTTCTTTTTTTTTTTAATGGTGAAAATATTTCTATTTAGATTTAGCCAGCTGGACTCAGTTTAGATGATGCCAATTTTGTTGGCAACATCCAAAGCATCATAGTCAGAATCCAGTCAAACATATGCCTTCTTCTCTCCAACAGGCCTGATCAAGGTGTTAACCTTGGCCACATCAATGTCGTAGAGCTTCTTCACAGCCTGTTTCATCTGGTGCTTGTTGGCCTTGACATCCACAACGAACACAAGTGTGTTTTTGTCTTCTATTTTCTTCATGGCTGATGCAGTAGTCGGTGGGAGGGAACTTGATGATGGCATAGTGGTCAAGCTTATTTCTCTTGGGGGCGCTCTTTTGACAATATTTGGGCTGCCTTTGGAGACGCAGTGTCTTAGATTGTCAGAATGTAGGTGACATGCGGATCTTCTTTTGTTTTTTGTGATTGTGGACACTGCTTTCTTGGCCTTCAAAACTTTGCTTTGGTTTTGGCTTTGGGAGGGGCAGGGGCTTCCTTCTTAGCCTTCAGCACCATCTTCATGAAAGGGGTAATTGGCAGTATTTTCTTAATGAGGATTGTGTTAAACAATATATATTTCTCCTTGATTGTTTATTTTCTGATATATATTTTTTCATTCTGAGGTAACTACTTGTATTGGATATTTCCAATTTCATTTCCAATTCTGGAAATGAAAAAACATGGATTTCCCTAAACTTCATTTGTGACAGAGATTTCCCCAAGTCCAAGAGATTCTATCACTTATTCTGGGGCTAATGTTCCCATGGAACCTGTAATTTCCCCATTTCTCCTGCTGGCTGGTGGGATTTGTGCCAACCAAAGTCTGGTCTTCTATTAACTCAGCTTGACAGCTTCAGGTCTGTCCGTCTAACCCATGAGGACAAATAAATTACTTTATTGAACCTGTTGTGTGAAATAACAGGTTGCCTTTGAGAATCAAATTTCTACTGTCCATTGGTGAAACAGTAAAATTTAAGTCTCCAGAATCAGAACTTCGGCATCCCCTAAGGTTAGAATCTTGAGTTGGGTTTTCCAGTCTTTTTGGAAAATGGGGCTTTAAACAATTTGTGCTATGCACCAAAAGGTGGTATATTTTCATGGTTAAGAATATGATCTCTGGCCTCAGATTGTCTGGGTTTATTTCTCAGTTCATCTGTTTGTAACTGTGGGGCCCTGAGCATGCTGGTGCATCTCTAAGTGTCATGTCCTATAAAACAGTAACAGTGACATTTACCTCATTGGCTTGTAGTGAGAATTAAATGAGATACATACAGAATGCTTAGCACAGTAGTGGATAGATAGAAAGCCAGTTAATAAATGTTAACTCCTTTAAAGTTCATTTTATAATATCTGAAGACAAAATGCCATAAATACAATTCCACATTTCTGAAAAGTTCTTTTTTTAAAATTCCAAGTAAAGGGGCACCTGGGTGGCTCAGTCGGTTAAGTGGCTGCCTTCGGCTCAGATCATGATCCCAGGGTCCTGGGATGGAGCCCTACATTGGGCTCCCTGCTCAGCAGAGAGCCTCCTTCTCCCTCTCCCTCTGCCTGCCACTCTACCTACTTGTGCTCTCTTTCTCTCTGTCAAATAAATAAATAAAATCTTAAAAAAAAATTCCAAGTAAAGACCTCAACTAAGTTTTTTGTAATCCTAGTGCGATCGCTTTCACTGGAGAAAAGAAAGTGTTTACTGGGGAGATCTCCAGACATAAGTAGTCCATTTACAATCACTTCAGATGCACCTGGAAAAGGCAGAAGAATTGACAAGACATTGGGGTTAATATTTTTGAGATGTCACATTGCCAACGAGCTTCTGTACCTAAGGCAGAGGTCTTCTGATATGCGCCCCTCACTGTGTTTTTAGATAAGAGAAATTTATCTCTGAGATAATTGCTCAAGCAACTAAGGCATACAAATGACCAGTCATGGAATAGCCAGGCTATAGAATTTTCCACCTAACTTTTGAGAAAACTTCAATTCAGAGTAATTAACCAAATATGATATGATTTTAAGAATCTTTGAGAAATTCTAAGAATAGTATCACGGTACGGAATCTACACATTTGCTACTTTAAAAATGGCTTTAACATAAAGCTGCCTACTTGCCCATTATTTTTAAAGACAAACATTTATTTAATTATATGTGGTCAAATAATTGTGTTAACTAGAAATCATTTCAATGAACACTTATCAAACACCTACCATGTTCAAACAACATTGCCTCATCAAAGCTCAGGAAGACTTCTACTTTGTCTCTTATCGTATATGCCTGGGAATAATTTGTGGAACTTCCCTTCAAATGACCTCACATGTCCACTCCTCGATTATTCTGACTGGTCTTTGCCCCCTAATGAGGATTTGTTACCTGTATAGACCAGTTTAGCACATAAGAGATAAATTTATTGCTAACAACATCTTGATTAGCAGAAGTCTTGGTATTAACACACCTAAAGAAAATCTGTCATTGAGGATGTTGGTAGCCTCAAAAGTCAAGAGAAAAAGTAAGTTAGAGAAGCAATCTTTGGGTTCTGCAATCTCAGCAGGGTAGAAGAGAGGGTACCCAGGTTCTTGAAACTAAGTGTCAATAGAGAGGCATGAGAATATCAAATTGTGTGACACCAGCCATTACAATCAAATAGCTAACTCCTCTAGTTTTAATCCCATGATCTCCAGGCAATAACCCTCTGATTAAAGCTTCATATGTAAATCTGTTCACTGAGAGAGAATATTCTAATTCTATTTGATAGTTACAAGTCTTTATGGGAATTAACAAATTGACTTTCTGATTTTATCCATTAGTCTATTATGCATTTGTTTACCATAACTCAGTACCCTGGAGTCCAGTCACTCCTCAGCCTACTAAGAAAATTGAATTGTCACTCTATAAAGCTGATAAGTAAAGTTGAAGTGGGTAGCCACATTAAAATACTGTAACTGATTCTAACCCAACCACTGTCTCTCTGAACCAAGCAATGAAGTGATTTCTATGCTACACTTCATTTGTAGTATACAGTATCAGCATTGCCAATTAGACAGCATCTAATAGCAATGCCCACTAATTATTAATTCCAATTAGTATATAAATAGATAAAGAATAAACTTTGGCCTTATTAGTTATATCATCATTATTATTTTTATTGAGCATGGAGTTGTGGGTAGTTAAATTTTATATATATATATATATATATATATATATATAAAGAGAGAGAGAGAGAGATTTGAGGCAATGAATCAAATAACCTAAGAATTCATTTTAGTGTCCTGATACTCTGGCTCTTACTAAGAACTAAAGGGAACTCTTTGCAGAATAATATTTTCCAAAAACACATCTCAGATGGATATAAAACAAGTTAGAATTTTTCTCTAGGATGGTAGTTTTTCTTGTTGGGTTTAGCAGATTATTTTTCTTCCAATTTTATGATAACTGACTCCTCACCTCTAAGATAAAACTTTCAGGACAAGATGGAATAAATGAAACCAAACCTTTAGCTTGTGAGAAATCATATATCCTGTGACATGGAAATTTTGCTGTGCTGATTGTCTATAACTATTTAGGATCTCATCACATTTCTCAGGGCAAAAGAAAGTATACTGAATAAAATGCATTTGTTTGATTAAATATCAAAATGTATAGGCATCTAATACACTTTTCTGGGTAGCAAGAAGTATAGTCCTGAATCAGCAGTGGTTGGCTAAATGAAATTGCTGAGGAGAAAAATCTTTCTGATTAGCAGAAAATAGAAACTGTGAAGTAGCAGGTGATCCTCAGTAGCTCACACGTTTGGTTTAGTTAATCCCTCCCAAGTTCAAAATCTTATCTGAATTGCTTCAGTTAGGGGTCTGGTGTGGGGAATTTTGTATGGTTTTCTATATTTCCTTATTCTGAGAAAAAAAATACTAGAGCAGCACTTCTTGTTATATTCTAGTATTTCCAATCTATTAGAACCCAGGCATGCAGAATTTAGTGTATCAGCTACGCTTAATATTTGTTTCAGATTCTTATTCACATTGAGCTTAACTGGGGATTCAGATTATGTCAGACAAAATCTTTCCTCCAAACCAACTAATTTTTTCATAAATTCATGTCTTCCTTTTTTCCCTAATAGACAACCGATCTTTTAACCTCTTATCAAATATTTTAATGGATTTGATAAATTTCATAGCATGTTTATCTATTTTTAATAAGTTACTTATATATTTTAATTTTTTTTGGAAACTTGCTTATTGCAATATATTTTTCAAAGCTTATATGTTGTATTTCCATTAACGGTACAGTTAAGTTGTGAACTTGAAGCAAAAGATTTATGCAAAAATTATGTCAGCCATTAATCTGATATTTGTTAAATGTACACATTTTGTTTATCTTTGATGAACTATGTATTGTTTCTCATTTTTTATTTATAAATATTATAAATAAAAATGCTATGAATATTTGTGTACAAGACTTGGAAATTTTTTTTTTTAATTTTATTTTTATTTATTTCAGAAAGAGTGCGTGCACAGGAGTTGGGGGAGGGGCAGATGGAAAGGGAGAGGCAGAGAATCTCAAGCAGTCTCCTCACAGAGTGCTGAGTGCAGAGCACTAGGAGGGGCTCTATCTCACAACCTTGGGATCATAACCTGAGTCGAAACCAAGAGTCGGATGCTTAACCAACTGAGCAACCCAGGTGCCCCAAGTCTTGGAATACTTTTATGGTATGTTTGATTTCACTGGGGCAAATATCTAGGAATAGAATTGGTAGGTAATATGATAAGAAACTGCTAATCATTTGAGAGGTGATCGCACTTGTATACATCCCCATCAGTAGTGTATGAGAGTTGCAATTATTCCAAAGGCTAAACATACCTTGAAATGGTATGTTTTTACATTTTAGGTGTTCTAAATAGGTGTGTAGAGATATTTCATTGGGACTTCAATTTGTATTTTCTGAAGACTAATGATTTGAGAATCTGTTAATGTGCTTATTTGCTATCCATCTATCTTCATTGGTGAAGTGTCTATTTTGTCTATTATTTATTACAATTTTTAAATTGAATTTTGAAGACTTAAAAAATATATTCTGGATACAAGTAATTTTTCAGATATTATAAATATTTTCTCCCGGTTTGTGATTCTTTTAGCACTGCCTTTCAAAGATCAGAGATTCTTAATTTTTATAAACTCTACCCTATCAATTTTGGTTTTTATGGATTATACTTTCTGTGTTGTATCTAAGAAATCTTTGCATAACCTAAGGTTACAACAAATCCCTCTCTATTTTCTTCTATCAGTTTTATAGTTTTAGAATTTAGATTTGGATCAATGAGCAATTTTAACTTAAGTTTTGATCAGCTTTTTTCTTCATATGAATATCCAATTTTTATTTATTTATTTATTTTAAAATTTATCTTTAATTTTTTTTAAGATTTTATTTAAATTTTTGACAGAGAGAGTGAGAGAGCACAAGCAGGAGGAGCAGCAGAAGGAGAGGGAGAACCAGGCTCCCCGCGGAGCAGAGAGCCTGATGTGAGTCTTGATCCCAGCACCCTGGGATCATGACCTGAGCCAAAGGCAGATGCTTAACATCTGAGCCTCCCAGGTGCCTCCAGTCTTTAAACAATTAAAAAAAAAAACAAACCCAATTATTCTTTTACCACTGAATTTTCTTACACTTTTATCAAAAATCAATTGACCATAAATGTGTGGGCAAATGTCTAGATCCTCTTTCTTGTTCCACTTATTTAAATGTCTATATTTGTGCTAGTACCACACTATCTTGATCGACATAAAAAAATAAATCTTAAAGTCAAGAAGTGTAGCTCCTCCAACTTTGTTCTTTTTCAAAGTTTTGTCTATTTTCGATCCATTTTATTTTCATATGAATTTTACAATTAATTTATCAGTGACTATGAAAAAAAAAGACTTCTAAGATTTTAATTGGGTTTGGGTTCAATCTATAGATCACTTTGTGAAGAATTCGTATCTTGAGTCTTCCAATTCATGAATGTGGTATATCTCTTCAGTTATTTAAATCTTAAATTTCTCTCAACAATGTCTTTGGCTTCCATTGTTTGAGTTTTATCCATCTTTTGTTAGATGTATTCTTGAGTATTTAATTTTTTATGTTAGTGTAAAAAAACTGTTGTTTTAATTCCAATTTTGGATTGTTTGTTACTAACATACAGAAATGTATTAGATTTTTGTATTTCCATCTTCTATCCTACCAACTTGATAATCTAATTTATTAGTTCTAGTTGCTTTTCTGAAGGTGCAGTGGATTTTCTAAGTAGGCTATCAATCCATCTACAAATAAAACTAATTGTGCTTTTTTCTTTACATTCTTATAGTTTTATTTCTTTTTCTGTTTGACATTCTGACTAGATTTTCCAGTACGATGTAGAATAGAAATGATGAGAGCAAATATACATATCGTGTGGGAAATATTCTGTTGTTTAACATTTTTTTTTCTCTCTTTTTTTTTTTATTCTTATGTTAATCCCCATACATTACATCATTAGTTCTAGATGAAGTGTTCCATGATTCATTGTTCGTGCACAACACCCAGTGCTCCATGCAGAAC
>NW_028029477.1:0-589 GCF_054177405.1 Leptonychotes weddellii
TTGTCCAGTTTTAGTTATTATCCAGCTAAATGGTGTCACTGTCATTTTTTTTTCTTTTATTCTCTTGGGGACAAGGCCTAAAGTAGAAATGGCTTACTTATTTACTTTGGAAACGTAATAAAGGCCTGCAACAAATGAACTCTAGAAATGAAATAAACCAGAAAAGAGGCATCTGGACTCACACTTGCCTCCCAGAAGTGTAACTCGCACATTATTTTCAACTTAACAGTTTGTGGGGTTTTATTTTTTAACAAGCTAACAATTGTGAGGATTTTTCACAATAAGTCAAATTCCTGGTAATATTCCTATTATATCATCTGGCAAAATTATATTTCTGAATATCATTTTATTCCTTCAAATGTAATACCCTTATATGATATTATTATACATGTCTTTAGGAGATGACACGGTCCTAATGTTCAGTTAGCATAGTTAAAAGGACAAGCTATTAAGGATTTTTTTTTTTTTTAAAGATTTTATTTATTTATTTGAGACAGAGAGAATGAGAGAGACAGAGAGCACATGAGAGGGGGGAGGGTCAGAGGGAGAAGCAGGCTCCCCGCCGAGCAGGGAGCCCGATGCGGGACTC
>NW_028029478.1:0-589 GCF_054177405.1 Leptonychotes weddellii
GCCCCCCCCTTGATTTTTTTTAATTAAAGATTTTATTTATTTATTTTAGAGAGAGAGCACGGGGGAGGGCCAGAGGGAGAGAGAATCTCAAGCAGACTCCACACTGAGCACAGAGCCCAACACGGGGCTCGATCACACAACCCTGAGATCATGACCCAAGCCGAAATCAAGAGTCAGACACTCAACCAACTGAGCCACCCAGGTGCCCCTCCCATTGATTCTTAAGTTAGTCACAACTCTGCCAGGTTTAAACAAGAGAAAACCTCTGGGCAGGTCATCTAAATCTGCTAAATCAGGGGAAGCTCATCTGCTCACTTGTGTTGTGATCGGAAGTAGATGGTCCATCTTTTTAACCCCATAATATGATTTAACCAAAGCCAGCTCTGTGTACTCACTGTAGACAACAATGTGGAGGGTTGGTATCGATTGAAACCCAATCATACAAACAAAAGAAAAACTATCCAAAGGTATTTTTATGTCTTTTTATATCCAAAAATATCCAAATCCTCTGTTGAAATTATAAAAGAGAAAGACTACTTTTTTTTCCTCATTAGATTGTGGTTGTAGAAGACCATGATTCTACAACCAG
>NW_028029479.1:0-589 GCF_054177405.1 Leptonychotes weddellii
TTCTATTTACATGAGATGGAATAAAGTAATCATTTTGAAAATAATATTTCTGGTGTATTTCAGAATGACATTCTCCATTTCTGGCTTATTTCCTCGGTTTTTCTCTTTTCCTGGGTCCTTAATACCTGTGTTTGTGTCATTTCAGTAAACACAGCCCCCATCATACCTATTTAGAATAAAATTTTCGTTTTGATTATAATAGTATGAAGAAGCATTCATACTATTACAAATCACTTCTAAGTGTTTCTGTTAAAATATTAATGCCTAGCATAGGTTTTAAATACTATCTGAATATTAAAGAATACAAAAAAAAAAACCCTCAAACCAAAAACTGAGTCCCATTATTTTTTGTCAACTTCAAAAATATCGTAAAATCCTAAATATCACTATCCACTCTCATACTTGTCTTAATAAATAATTAACTCTAATTACTATAAAGGGATATTTTTCCATTAATGGACAATCATTAAAGATATGTAAGTGTGTGTATGATTGTATCTGGTATTATTTATGAAATTTTGAATAATGATGGAAGATACTGTCTTTTTTATGTTATGCATTGTACATGTTCCCAGAGACAAAAGCAGAA
>NW_028029480.1:0-589 GCF_054177405.1 Leptonychotes weddellii
ACACATTTATAATCTAGTCCACTGATACAGTTAGGCTGATTTCAGCTGCAAATCGCAAAACACATGATGAAAACATTACTTAGGAAATAGGGATTTATTTTTTTACAGAACAGGGAGTCTGGAGACAGGGAGAGATAGAAGATCGGTAGCATCGGGGCTCAGGGGGCAGCTTCCTGAGGGCTGCACCATGGTAGCGAAGCTTCCAAACACAGCCGCGGCTGCCAGCATCCAAAAGCAGGAGGAAGGGGGTGGTGTGTGTGCGCATCAGTGTATGTGTGATCTGTGCGCTGTGAATTATGTGTGCACATATATATGTTCTGTGTGGTCTGTGTGGTATATATTGTGCTGTTGTATATGCGTGTTTATGTGCGGTGTGTTTTGTGTGTGGCACGTATGTTCTGTGTAGATGTATGTGTGGTGTGTGGTATGTGTTGTATATATGTGTGCTGCATGTGTAGTGTGTTGTGTGTGTGTATTGTGTGCTGTGTCTGGGGTATGTGTTGTATGGGTGTTGTATTTGGTGTGTGTTAGGTGTGTGGTCTGTGTGGTGTGTATTGTGTGTGGCATGTGTTATGTAGATGTGTTGTGC
>NW_028029481.1:0-589 GCF_054177405.1 Leptonychotes weddellii
GAGTAAAATTTAGAATATGAAGTTCTGTAATCCTACTTTAAAAATTATGTATTTGTTATTTACAGCAATTATAATATTATATGTAATATATATTACATATTATATAACTATATAATTTATATGATTAATATATATAAAAACACATAAATGCATATACATATATTTCCTTTTTTTTCCCCTTTTTTCTTTTTTTTTTTTTGGTGCAAAATGGTAGTTTATTAAAGCACGGGGACAGAACCCATGAGCAGAAAGAGCTACTGCACCAGGGTTGTGAGGGGTGACTGATTATATACTACGGGGTTGGGGGAGGTAAGGAAAATAAAATTTTCATAACTTTCTTATTAGATTTACATTTTAAAAGTATATCTGTATCTACATATAAATATTCATATCTACATATATTAAATTTAAAAGACTTGTAGCCAAGATGTCCATCAACAGATGAATGGATAAAGAAGATGTGGTATATACATACAAAGGAATATTATGCAGCCATCAAAAAAAAAACACCCCTGAAATCTTGCCATTTGCAATGACGTGGATGGAACTAGAGGGTATTATGCTAAGCAAAATAAGTCAGTCAGAGAAA
>NW_028029482.1:0-589 GCF_054177405.1 Leptonychotes weddellii
TCTTAAAATTATTTTGGCTCATATTTACTGTTCCCAAAGATTTTTGTGATCAACTTGTCAAGTTTTAAAATTTGGGGTTAGTATATTTACTGAAGTGCACTGAATTTTAGATTAATTTGGGCATGTTTGATATTGCTCCAATACCGAGTTTTCTCATCTAGGACCTCAACAAATCTCTCCATTTATGCAAGCCTTGTTTTACATCCCACAGTAAGGTTTTATAGTTTTCTTTTCATGGGTTTCACATATTTCTCTCTGAATTTAAGATAACACAAATACTTTGACCTCTTTAAATGCATTCCTTCTTTCTTTGTCCTCCCTCTCTTACTTCTTTCTTTCCTTGTCCTTTTCTCTTGCTCTTCCGAATAGACCGTAAACTCGCACAGGATTGGGAATGGATTGCCCTTCCAACCTCCTAAGTGGTTAAAGCTTTGATAGAATGGTTGCTAAGGAAAGAAATACTTGCTGAATAAATAAATGAATGAAAGGCTTGATTCATAAACTAGAAATGCAACAGGAAGAATCGGGGGATATTCCAAGAAAGGCCTCAAAAGAATTATAATTCCTGGGGCGCCTGGGTGGCTCAGTC
>NW_028029483.1:0-589 GCF_054177405.1 Leptonychotes weddellii
GAGGGCCGGGAGCCAGGTCCACACTCAGGAGGCAGGAAGAGCCTGGGTCAGAGGGAGGCTCTCAACCAAACTGCCAGAGGCCCGATTTCAGGTTTGGCTGCTTGCTCGCTGCAAGCAACTCAATCCCCCATTTCCTGCTCTGCACATTCACATTGGGGGTATTCTTTGAGCTTGCCTAGCACCCTGAGATAGTTAAGTTCATATCCATTTTATACACGAGCAAATAGAGGTGCAGGGAGACAGAGAGAGCGTCTCCCAAGCTCTCCCTCCAAGCCTCCATCTTTGGACTGCAAACCTTTGCTCGCACTTGTCTTCCCTTTGAGGTGCCTCCTGGCAGGGTGTTGAATCAACATGTCCCACTGGGGCTGTCCCCATGTATCATTTCCAGCCAGCATTCCCCAAATCACACTGGCATCAACCTCTTTCCCTATGATCAGCATCCACAGAGGCTTATGTTTGAATACAACTCTTGGGATGCTGCCTACAGGACAGGAAAAATGGGGGGCAGAGGGGAAGCAGAGAGGGAAGCAAGGAAGTAGGGTGAGCAGGGGTGTCCCTGCAGTGGGGACAGGGATTCCTGAAGGGTCCC
>NW_028029484.1:0-589 GCF_054177405.1 Leptonychotes weddellii
TCATGGAACACTTCATCTAAAACTAATGATGTAATGTATGGGGATTAACATAAGAATAAAAAAAATATATAAAAAAAAAGAAATGCAAACTGTGTCATTGTGCGGACATGCGCAAGGTCAATGCTCTTACGTCTCGCATGTAAGATTGGCCTTGCACAATAGAAAGATGAAGGGCAAAGTTCATCCTAGTTACCATTTTTAATTTAATTTTCCTTTCTTTAGAATGAAAGTAACAGTAAATAAAAAAACACCATGGAGAAAGAGGAAGACCGTGGAAGCAAGAGAAAAGTATATGTTTATAGAGACCTTGAGTAGCACTTTTCTCCTGCTTTTGGAATAAAAGGCGCCACGTGCTCATGGTGCACTGGACCCTGCAAACTACACCAGCCACTCTGTGCAGTCCCCGTAGTAACTACTGTTCCACACATCTTTTACTTCATGACACAGATATAGAGAAGCACGTGTGTGTACATGACACTGTACTTTTTTTCATAGTGGGTTACAGAAAATTTAAAAAGCCCTTCACTACACTGGAGAAAATAAAAGGCATAAAGTCTCTTTCTCCTTGCCACCCTGAAAGACAAGCCAC
>NW_028029485.1:0-589 GCF_054177405.1 Leptonychotes weddellii
AGTACATCAAAAACTAATGATGTAATGTATGGTGATTAACATAACATAATTAAAAAAAAAGAATAAAAAAAAAAAAACCTCAGAGGTAATAGTAAATTTTTATAGCTGCCACCTGAAAGAGCAGCTCTTCTGCTTTTATTTCCTTGACCAGCTCCTTGCTGTAATAGGAAAGTTTAGTGTCAAAAAGAAATGATCCTAATAGATGGGAAGGTTTATGAATCATAATTAAAGGGAAAAGAAATTTCATCACTGGAGATGTGGCTTACTAAACAGAGGGGAAAATTTGTATTAAAGAAGAAGAAAAAGGAAGAATTAAATGGGCATGAAAAAAACACAACTTGTGTAGAGGCCCTGCAGGCTTTGCAGGATCCTGGCTTGTTATAAAGGGTCGAAACTGGGGATCTTTGCCTGACGAGAATATCAGGACTATAAAGATGAGAGGAACAAACTGATGTGGAAAAGCGTTGCTTCCTAAGCACTATGACCATCTGCTGGCCAAATGGCAAGATATACTTTCTTCCATGGATGGGAACAGTTTGGAATAAAGGTTATGCTGTGAACAGATGCTAGAAGTCTCTTCCTGAGGAAC
>NW_028029486.1:0-589 GCF_054177405.1 Leptonychotes weddellii
GAGGCCACCAAGCAAACTATGGTCAAGCTGTTTCAGCTTAAACAGTCTTCCTGTATTTAAAGTTTGTGGTTTCTGTATAGTTTATCTGGTTGGCAAGATATAAATGCTTCACCTTTCTCACAGTCATACTTCTTGGATTCTACTTCAACCGTATCTATGGGACAGACCACGTCCTTGACCATGTGATCAATCTAGAGCTATGCCACTGGCTTAAGTACTTAGGATGGAGGTCACTTGAGTTTCAGTAGATACTATATTTTGCTTCTGTCAACAAGATCATTTGATAAAGCAGCTGTGGGGCAATATTTAAGATTCTATGGAGTCATATATTTGATCATGGGACACTGACAAATACTGAGTTGGTAGTCTACTTCTAAGCCAAGTATGTCCAGTTTAAGCCAAGAGAACAGATCTTACCCCAATTTGAGGAGTCTGCTGAACCAAATATGGGGTACTATCCGGATTACTGAATTTTCTAATATCTTTGTTTTCGAGATCTCTTTAATTAACATTAAAGATCAAAGAAGACTTCAATAGGGATGGAAGTACAACATTCCTTCTTTAAGATGGCACATCTTCTGCCTTGAGA
>NW_028029487.1:0-10448 GCF_054177405.1 Leptonychotes weddellii
GGATTCCAATAATTCTGACATTGGCATGCTTCATGGTGTCACTTATTTCTCTGATTCTATTTTCATGGATTCTGAGTTGTTTTTCCCGGGGTCTCTTCTTTTCCCTTTTGATCTATTAAATTGTCTTCCAGGTCACTTATTCGTTCTTCTGCCTCGCTTACCCTAGCTGCTAGATTATCTAGATTAGATTGGATCTCATTGATAGCATTTTTAAGTTCTGCCAATCAGCATTCATTTCTACCCTTAGAGACTCTATGTTGCCATTAATTGATTTCCCCATTCTACCCATTGTCTTCACAATTGCTAGCCTGAATTCCATCTCCAACATCTTGGTTATATCTGCATCCATTTGTAAATCTGCAGCATAAGTCATAATCTCTGAGTCTTTTCTATGTTGGGGGTTCCTCCTTCTAGTCATTCTGTTGATGGGTGTTTGAGGGAATGTATAGAGTCCAAATTATTGACTAGAACCCAAGCCAGATGCACCTGTTTTCTAGGGACCTTAGGGTTGCTGGCCTCTTGTTTTCCCAGCCTGTCTTCTGGGGGAGGGGCCTGCGGTGCTGTTACTCAGGCAACCCTGTTTGGGCAGAGTTGCCCTGCCCTCTCTAGTGGGGAATGGGCTCAGTGGGAACCAGTTTTTTGGGCCTTTTGTTCTCTGGCAGCTTTCCCTGGCGGCTTTGCACATCTCTTCCACGAGTCAGAGCAGAAGAGACTGTTTCCAACCCTCTGCCTCAAAGCAGAGAGGTTGCAGTCTGTTCTTCAGTGAGCTCTCCAGGCCACACTATCTCTGTTTCTGTCTGTGCTGTACACTGTAGCATCCTGGGTTGTGCACCCCTCTGCAGTGTTCACAGTCCTGCCTCCATTTCGGGGCACATCTCTGCCCTTTGTGCTTCTAAAACTGCCAGCTGCTCCCAGTTTGTGCATATGACCCCGCCACTCTGGGTTTCCAGCCTGGGGGCTGCCCTAAAGTCCTTTCCCCGCCACTACTGGTCTGCGAGTCTGTGCCCCATCCTCAGCACATGAGGCTATTGCTCACGGGCGGTGTAGGGTCCCCACGTCCAGGCTCCCTCCCACTGCTGTTTATCCTCTGATATCTGCCCGCAGAATCACAGGTCCCCCTTCGTACCTTGAAACCAACCGCCCGCAATATTCTGTTTGTAGAGATCCAGATCTATTTTCTTAAATCTCAGGCTGATTTCGTGGGTACTCAGAGTTGTCTGGTAGATATCCAGCTCAATTCTGGGGACTGGTTGGAATAGGGTCCCCTAGTCCTCTGCCATCTTTTCTCCCTTCGCAATCTATACTTTCAATGCCATCCCAATCAAAATACCAATGGCATGTTTCAAAGTGCTGGAACAAAGAATCCTAAAATTTGTACAGAACCAGAAAAGACCCCGAATCACCAAGGAAATGTTGAAAAAGAAAAACAAAGCTGGGGGCATCACATTGCCTGATTTCAAGCTATATTACAAAGCTGTGATTATCAAGACAACATGGTACTGGCACAAAAACAGACACAGATCAATGGAACAGAATGGAGAGCCCAGATAGGGACCCTCAACTCTATGGTCAACTAATCTTTGACAAAGCAGGAAAAAATATGCAATGGAAAAAAGACAGTCTCTTCAATAAATGGTGCTTGGAAAATTGGACAGCTATATACAGAAGAATGAAACTCGAGCACTCTCTTACACCATACACAAAGATAAACTCAAAGTGGATGAAAGACCTCAGTGTGAGACAGGAATCCATCACAATCCTAGAGGAGTACATAGGCAGTAACCTCTTTGACATTGGCCACAGCAACTTCTTTCAAGACACGTCTCCAGAGGGAATGGAAACAAAAGCAAAAATGAACTTTTGGGACTTCATCAAGAAAAAAGTTTCTGCCCAGCAAAGGAAACAGTGAACAAAACAAAGAGGCAACACCCGGAATGAGAGAAGATATTTGTAAATGACACTACAGACAAAGCGTTGATTTCCAAGATCTATAAAGAACTTCTCAAACTCAACACCCAGAAAACCAATAATCCAGTCAAGAAATGGGCAGAACACATGAACAGACACTTCTCCAAAGAAGACATACAAATTGCTAACAGACACATGGAAAAATGTTCATCATCATTAGCCATCAGGGAAATTCAAATCTAAACCACATTGAGTTACCACCTTACACCAGTTAGAATGGCAGAAATTGACAAGACAGGAAACAACAAATGTTGGAGAGGTTGTGGAGAAAGAGGAACCCTCTTACACTGTTGGTGGGAATGTAATCTGGTACAGACACTTTAGAAAACAGCGTGGAGGTTCCTCAGAAGTTAAAAATACAGCTGCCCTATGATCCAGCAATTGCACTACTGGGCATTTGCCCCAGAGATATAGATGTAGTGAAAAGAAGAGCCATATGCACCCCAGTGTTCATAGTAACAATGTCCACAATAGCCAAACTGTGGAAAAAGCCCAAATGTCCTTCAACAGACGAATGGATAAAGAAGATGTGGTCCATATATACAATGGAATATTACTCAGCCATCAGAAAGGATGAATACCCAAATTTTACATCAACATGGATGGGACTGGAGGAGATAATGCTAAGTGAAATAAGTCAAGCAGAGAAAGTCAATTATCATATGGTTTCACTTATTTGTGGAACATAAGGAATATCATGGAGGACAATAGGACAAGGAAGGGAAAAATGAAGGGGGGGATATCAGAGGGTTAAACAAACCATGAGAGACTATGGACTCTGAGAAACAAACTGAGGGTTTTAGAGGGGAGGGTGTTGGGGGAAGGGTTAGCCCAGTGATGGGTATTAAGGAGGGCATGTATTGCATGGAGCACTGAGTGTTATACACAAACAATGAATCATGGAACACTACCTCAAAACTAATGATGTACCGTATGGTGACTAACATAACATAATAAAAAAAGAAAAAAAATTTAAGAAAGAAAGAATAAGAGGTATAATAGGATATTAAAGAAATAATTGTTGAAAGCTCTTAAAACTTGAAAAAAGATGGATCAATGCATTGATGAATTTTGGTGAACTCCAGGATGCAAAAGGACCCATACAGAGACCATGACATTCAAATTGTTGGAATCCAAGGACAAAGAGACTCTTGAAAGCTGCAAGAGAGAAACAACTCATCATGTACATGGGCACAATAAGATTAACATCAGATTTATCATCAGAAACTATGGAGACCAGAAAAGAGTACGCTGATCATTTGTAACCCACCTAGAGAAAAAAAAAATTCCAAGTAAGAATTCTATATCTTAAAAAACTATTCTTTGCATTGAAGTAAATATTTAAACATTCTGAAACAAACAAAAGCAGAGGCAAGATGGGCGAGGAGTAAGGAACCCTGTTTCAACTGGTCCACTTAATTTAGCTGGGTGTCTATCAAACCATTTTAAACACCCATAAAATCAGCCTGAGATATAAGAATATATATCTGGATCTCTACAAGCAGAAAAGCGACTGCTTTTTGCAAGTTAGGATGGGTGGAGTCGTGAATCTGTGGGGAGATATTGGAAGATACACAGAGGGGGGAAGGAGCCACCATAAGCTGGCTCCTAGAAAGTGATATAACACCAGAGTGCAAAATTGGAACCCTTAGAAATCTGCTCTAGTGAGAGACATCCCTCTCTGAAAGGGGCTCTGGAAATGAAAAGGCAGAATTTTAGGTAGGGCATTCTGGTCTAGGGATAGGAAGACCTACAGAGCGTTAAGGAGGTGCCTGAACCAGTGGAGTGCCCAAGCAGTGGAGCGAGGAAGCAGGTTATGGTCAGTGAGCCCAGGAAGGGACTCTCAGCTCAGATCACAATAAACTGCGAGCCAAGCCTGTTAGTAACCACTCTTTTCCTGAGCAGCTTGAAAAAGTTTGGAACCTTTACCCACCAGGGCAAAAACTCACAATAGAGGCTGGGAAAGGACATTAGAGCGGCACCCAGAGATGATCCAGGAGCTTCAGGTGGCTGCGCGAGCCCGTGGCCGCTCACAGTTTCAGAATCACAAAGGACAGTAGCTCTCCCGACGCCCTGGGTCTACCTCTAAGAGGGGTGCAGTGGGCACCCACCGGGAGAGGCTGCAGTTTTCGGCAGCACATACAGAAATGGAGATGGTTTGTCCTGGGGTGTTTATTAAAGAGGGCTGACTGCCATTTTTTCTGCTCTGGGCCAGAGGTTTGGGTGCAGCCATTTTTTACTCTGATCCTCAGAAGAGGTTCGGAAGGCCTCCAGGGAGCAAAAGCCACACAGAAGACTGGTTTCCACTGAGTCCATCCCCCTGACAGGGGGTGGGGCAGCTCCGCACAGGCAGGGTCACCTGAGAAACAGCGTGGAAGTCCCCTCCCCCAGAAGACAGGCTGGAAGAACGGGTCGACAACAAGCCTATGGATCCCACAAGAGTGTAAAATTACAACACCAGGTGAAAATTATATATTGAGCTCCATGTATGGCATCATGACTTGTTTATTTTTCAGATAAAAGTCTCCTTTTCCTTTTTTTCTTTTTCTTATGCTTTTTCTGTTTTTTTTCTTTATACCTTTTCCTCATCAACTAGATGTTTATTATACCAACTTACATTTCATAGTCACTTTTTTTTTTTTAAAGATTTTATTTATTTATTTGACAGAGAGATACCTAGCAAGAGAGGGAACACAAGCAGGGGGAGTGGGAGAGGGAGAAGCAGGCTTCCCCGCAGTGCAGGGAGCCCGATGCGGGACTCGATCCCAGGACCCTGGGATCATGACCTGAGCCGAAGGCAGGCGCTTAACCATCTGAGCCACCCAGGCACCCTCATAGTCACTTTTTAACTTGTATTTTTTCACACCTATACTTTTTATAGATACATGCTCCACTTTAGTCCTTTTTTCACTCTATTCCATTTTACCTTTATATATATATATATATATATATATATATATATATATATATATATATATATATATATATATATAAAGTTATACCTTACTTGTAAATTTGGGATGTAGCGTCCTCTAACACACAGACCAAAATACACCCAGGAACAACTGGAACACCCTTCTTTGTTCACACTGAGAGATTATATCTTCCCCTCCCCCTTTTCTTTCTTTTTTTTTTTTTTTTTTACTTTAATTTTTTAATGTTATTCTTCTGTTTCATTTTGGCTTTGTTTTTTCAGTGGTGGCTTCTGACCACTCTGGATTTTGCTAGGGTGCATCTTGCTTTGGTTGCGGCTGATATTTTGGACTCTGTTCATTTACTCAACCATCCCTTGATAGAATGACTAGGAAGAACTCTCAACAAAGAAAAGAACCAGAGACAATGTCCTCTGCCACAGAACTAATGGATATGGATATAAGCAAGAGGTCAGAGATAGAATTCAGGATAGCAATCATGAAGTCAATAGCTAGGCTTGAAAAAAGCATTAGTGACAATATAGAATCTCTAAGGGCAGAAATGAGATCTAATCAGGCCAAACTAAAAAATGCTATGAATGAGTTGTAGTCTAAATTGGATACTCTAACAGCCAGGGTAAATGAGGCAGAAGAAGAATCAGTGGTATAGAAGATAAGCTGATGGAAAGGAAGGAAGTTGAGGATAACAGAGATAGGCAGCTAGTAGCACATTAAAAAAAAGGATTTTGGAGAGATTAATGATACCATGAAACGTTCCAATGTCAGAATTATTGGGATCCCCAAGGGGGTGGAGAGAGAGAGAGAGTGCTAGAAGGTATATTTGAGCAAACCATAGCTGAGAACTTCCCTAATCTGGGGAAGGAAACAGGCATTTGAGTCCAAGAGGCAGAGAGGACCCCTCCCAAAATCAACAAAAATAGATCTATAACCCAACATATAATAGTGAGACTTGCAAATGTTACGCCAAAGAAGCTATCCTGAGAGTAGCTAGGGAGAGGAATTTCCTTACATATGGAGGGATAAACAACAGAATAACATCAGATCTGTCCACAGAAACCTGGCAAGCCAGAAGGGCTGGCAAGACATATTCAGGGTACTAAATGGGAAGAACATGCAGCCAAGAAGAGTTTATCCAGCAAAGCTGTCATTCAGAATGGATGGAGAGACAAAGAGCTTCCAGGACAGGCAGAAACTGAAAGAATATGTGACCACCAAGCCAGCCCTGCAAGAAATATTAAGGGGGATTCTGTAAGTAAAGAGAGACCCCAAGAGTCACATAGAAAAGAAAGAAACAGAGAAAATCTACAGAAACAGGGACTTTGCAGGCAATACAATGGCACTAAAGTCTTATCTTTCAATAGTTACATTATATACAGTGTAAATGGGCTGAATGCTCCCATCCAAAGACACAGGGTTGCAGATTGGATAAAAAAGCAGGACCCACCCATATGCTGTCTGTAAGAAACTAATTTTGAACTTAAAGACACCTCCAGATTGAAAGTGAGGGGTGGAGAATCATTTACCATGTCAGTGGGCCATAAAAGAAGGCTGGGGTAACAATCCTCATATCAGACAAATTAGATTAGGTTGCCTTTTAGTTTTATTGACTGTTTCCTTTGCTGTGCTGAAGCTTTTATCTTGATTAAGTCCCAATAATTCACAATTTTTTTTGTTCCCTTGTTTTTGGAGACGTGTCTTGAAAGAAGTTGCTGTGGCCAATGTCAAAGAGGTTGCTGCCTGTGTTCTCCTCAAGGATTTTGATGGATTCCTGTCACACATTAAGGTGTTTCATCCATTTTGAGTTTATTTTTGTGTATAGTGTAAGAAAATGGTCCAATTTCATTCTTCTCCATATGACTGTCCAATTTTTCCCACACCATTTATTGAAGAGACTGTCTTTTTTCCATTGGATATTCTTACTTGCTTGTAAAAGATTAGTTGACCATAGAGTTGAGGATCAGTTTCTGGGTTTTCTATTCTGTTCCATTGATCTATGTGTCTATTTTTTATGCCAGTACCATAGCATCTTGATGATACTGCTTTGTAATAGAACTTAAAGTCCAGAATTGTGATGCCTCCAGCTTTGGTTTTCTTTTTCAACATTCATTTGGCTATTTGGGTTTTTTTCCATTTCCATACAAATTTTAGGATTGTTTGTTCCAGCTTTCTGAAAAATGCTGATGGTATTTTGATGGGGATTGCTTTGAATGTGTAGATTGCGCTAGGTAGCATAGACATTTTAACAATGTTTGTTCTTCCAATCTGTGAGCATGGAATGTTTTTCCTTTTCTTTGTGTCTTCCTCAATTTCTGTTATAAGTGTTCTATAGTTTTTAGAGTACAGATCCTTTACCTCCTTGGTTAAGTTTATTCCTAAGTATCTTATGGATTTTGTTGCAATTGTAAATGGAATCAATTCCTTAATTTCTCTTTCTTTAGTCACATTATTAGTGTATAGAAATGTAACTGACTTCTGTGCATTGATTTTATAATGTGCCACTTTGCTGAATTCCTGTATCAGTTCTAGCAATTTTTTGGTAGAGTCTTTTGGGCTTTCTACATAGGGTATCATGTCATCTGCAAAGAGTGTAAGTTTGACTTCTTTTTTTGTCCATTCTAACACCATATGTGTTTTGATTGGAGCATTTAGTCCATTTACATTCAGAATAATTATTGATAGATATGTAATTAGTGCCATTTTATTACTTGTCATTGTTTCTAGAGATTTTCTTTGTTCCTTTCTTGCCTTTGTCACTTTTGGACTTTCCATGCAAAGAGTCACCCCAGTATTTCTTGCAGAGCTGGTTTAAGGGTCACAAACTCATTTAGTGTTTTAGTTTGTCTGGAATCTTTTTATCTCTCCTTCTCTGCTAATGATAGCCTTGCTGGATAGAGTATCCTTGGCTGCAGATTTTTCCCATTCAGCACTTTAAATATGTTATGCCACTCTCTTCAGTCTTGCCACGTTTCTATGGACTGATCTGTAGTAACCTTATGTGTCTTCCTTTGTAAGTTAAGGACTCCTTTTGTCCTGATGTTTTTAGGATTTTTTTTCTGTATCATTATATCTTGCAAATTTAAATACAACATGTCTTGGTGTTGGCCTGCTTTATTGATTTTGATGGAAGTTCTCTATTCCTCCTGGATCTGCATGTCTGTTTCCTTCCCCAATTAGGGAAGTTTTCACCTATTATTTCCTCAAATAAATTTTTCTGCTGTCTTTTCTCTCGTCTTCTTCAGGGACTCCTATAATATGAATGTTATTCAGTTTGATGGAGTCAGAGTTCCCTAAGTCTATTCTCCTGTTCCATAATTCTTCTTTCTCTCTTTTATTCAGCTTCATATTTTCCATTATCTTGTCTGTATGTCACTAACTCATTTATCTGCTTCTTCCAGCCTGGTGTTTATTTTATCAAGCATGTTTATAGTCTCAGTTATTGCATCTTTCATTTCTAACATTCATTTTTTTAACTCTTATCTCTGTGGTTAGAGTCTCCCAAAATTCTTCCATTCTTTTGTCAAGCCCAGCAAGTATCTTTTGATTGTTGCTTTCAATTTTCCACCAGGCATATTACTTAGATTTTTCCTAGATCTCTGTCCATGGCCTTATCTTGTTCTTCATTTAGGATAAATTCCTCCATCTTGGCATTTTGTCTGAGTCTCTGCCTTCTTCTCTGTGTTAGAAAAGCCCATTATATTTCCTCCTTCTGAGTGTACTAGCTTGATGAGGAAGAGGTCATATAGTGTCAAGTGTCTGGTGCTTCAGGGAGCATGCAGGATGTGTGTTGCAGACACTCTGCTGCTGTGTTCTTGCTGTTCTATCCTTCACGCCAGTCATCTTCAGAGGCTCTCCTTGCCTGCAGAGGGCAGTGTTAGGACCTCGGGCAGAATGTGGTGAGTTTTAACTAAGCGTGCGCTGGTCTGCTTGTTAAATGAGATCTGATACTACTTCCAGTAGAAGTGAGGTCCTGCAGAACTCTCTGCTTGGGACATGTGGTGTAGGCAAGGGTTTCTGCTGGCCTTCTGGGGAAGGGACCCATCACTGCACTGGGACTGAGGCAAGTTTGACTGAAGAGGGGAGTCCTGCCAGAGTGCAGGGGTGTGGGACTTGGTAAGCAGGTTAACCAGCCAGTGGGGGCACTGTGTTGATTCCCACAAGTGGCTCCGTGTTTACACGGAGGGGTGGGAGAGGGAAATGGTGCCGGCTACCTCTTTTGCCCCAAAGAGACATCTCTATGAAAACTGTCTCTCAGAAAAGCACTCAGAGAAAAGCAAATTATCTCCCCCCTGTGCGTCCTTATGTTTTTCATACTGTTGTTTCCACACTGTCTACCCCTGGGGTTGTTTTTCTGCCTTCTCTCCAGGAGTAGGGCAGTGCCCTCAGGGTTCTATCCCAGCCAAGCCTGCTGACCTTTAAAACTTGCTTTAAGCCCAGGGACACCTGGATGGCTCAGTCGTTAAGCGTCTGCCTTCGGCTCAGGTCATTATCCCAGGGTCCTGGGATTGAGCCCTGCATCAGGTTCCCTACTCAGTGGGAGGCCTGCTTCTCCCTCTCCCAAAACCCCTGCTTGTGTTCCCTCTCTCACTGTGTCTCTCTCTGTCAAATAAATAAATTTTAAAAAACTCGCTTTAAGCCCCATTGGATCCAGGAACTCATGAAAGTCAGCCCCTCTTATTTTCCCAGACATGACTTTGTGGAAATGCTCTCCTTTTGTCTTCCCCTGTGTGCTCCTCTCTCTCTCATCTTTCTCTGTGACAATGACTCCCTCCCCTCCACAGCACCCTGGATCCCTTTTCCCCCTAAACCATATCTCTGTAGTACCTTGTTTGTGGTGGTTTCTTCTCTCTCTTTAATTTTGGATTTTGTTCTGTCAGCCTCTAGGTTGATTTCTAGGGTATTTAGAATGATTTGACAGTAGTATTCTTGAAATGAGACAAGTCTAGGATCCTCTTACTCCTCTGCCATCTTCTCTCCCATCCTTGGACAAAATACACTTTAAAACAAAGACTGGGGGAAGGAAAGAAGGTGGGAGAGTAGAAGGACTTTAGGCTTGCCTTATCCCATGAACACAACTAGGTAACTATCAAATCATCCTAAATACCCCAGAAATTGATTAAGAAGTACACTTGTGAAGAGCACAGCATGTTGTATAGAAGTATTGAATCACTAAATTTTATACCTGAAACTGATATAACACTGTATATTAACTACCTGCAATTTAACTAAAAGCTTAAAAAAACAAAGAAAAGAACAAAGGATCAATTCCTGTTTATTAATTTTTATAAAACAATGAAGTTACACATAATTACAAGAGTGGTAAGTTCTGGTCTTTAAATGGTCTTTTTCCAGTTAGTATCACATTGATATCCGTTCTTTGTAAGTACCCTGATGCTTAATAAAGCTTGTGCGCCAGATGAAAGATTTTCCACATTTGCCACATCTGTAGGGTCTCTCTCCAGTATGAATGACCTCATGGCGATGAAGATTTGCCTTAAAACTAAAAGTTTTTCCACATTCTCTACATTCAAAGAATTCCTCCTTGGTATG
>NW_028029488.1:0-589 GCF_054177405.1 Leptonychotes weddellii
GAAAACAATGGATCGTGGATCACCACATCAAAAACTAATGATGTATTGTATGGTGACTAGCATAACGTAATAAAATTAAAATAAATAAATAGCAAGGATATTAAATTTAAAAAAAAAGATTCAGGAATTAGGAGAAAATGGAAATATACCAGCATTAACTGGATCAAGGTAATATGGCTATAGTCTAACTGCTTATCAGGAGCAAATTAAATGCTCTCTGGAGGAAGATAACTTGGCCAAACCTCTACACTTTATCTTATATAAGCCAACCTAGACACAGACCCGTAGGTGCTTTGGATAATGTAGATATCAGATCAGGACTTTACAATATCTAAGATTAATTTACTAAAAGAAAATTTGGTAAATTCCATCACAGAATTGGACTCTATCTATAAAAAATCAAATAAAAATAAAATTACTCAAAGAAAAATGGAATAGACAAAGTTAATAATTACATCATGCAAAAGGCAGAATTAATAAACTAGAAGATAGATCAAGAGGAAATATCCAGGTGGAAGCCCATAGAGATAAAAGAACAGAAAATGCAGACATTTCCATTAGAGACATATAGAATATGATAGAGAAATCT
>NW_028029489.1:0-589 GCF_054177405.1 Leptonychotes weddellii
TTTCAAATGTGCATGTATTTATTTCACTCACAGAAAAGAGGTTCCTATCTCCAGAGATACTTATACTAAAATTAAATGTGATGGGAAATTATTGGGGGACTTTCAGCAGACAGCACATTTATGTTCCAAAATGTTTATCTAAGTGGGAAAGTTAATTCCAATATAATTGACCAGAGTAGATAACAAATCAGCCCCAACTATTACACTGAAATAATTTTTTAGCTTAGCTTTCTTATGTTTTTCATTACTTAAAAAGTTTCCTTATTGTATATTCCTACAGCATTAAATATAAATTAGTATATTAGCATTAAAAGCTGATGTTTATTTTAACTCCTTAAAACTTAGAAGATTCATTTTTAAATCATTTTAAATCTTTTTGTGGGTCTCCTTTAAATGTCAGCTAACCTCAGTTTATAAAACCTTTATAAACCCTGACTCCATAAAACTTTTCATAGAGCTCAATTGTAGGGGTTTTCATTAATTTTATATATAAGAGTTCTATGATCTGTTCATTGTTCACATCTGCACTTATTTTTAGAATAAAATTTATTTTTGTACACAAACTAGAATGATTCAGTGATAAAAAAAA
>NW_028029490.1:0-589 GCF_054177405.1 Leptonychotes weddellii
GATGGTGGTGGTGATGGTGGTGATGGTGGTAATGATGGTGGTGATGGTGGTGGTGATGGTGGTGGTGATGATGGTGGTTGTGATGGTGATGATGGTGGTTGTGATGGTGGTGATGGTGGTGGTGGTGATGGTGGTGGTGATAATGGTGATGACCAGAACATTCTTCTCAACTGTCCCTACATACTTTTGCTACACCCCAGTTCTCCCTAAGCAGGAGTCTGGAGGTTTGGCCAGCCAGGACGGGCCATCACAATAGGTTCAGAGCTCACAAGAAGCAGTTTCCCTTTGGATATAATACTTAATGGCAAGAGGTCAGAGGGTAGCATAGAGAATGGCGGAATTTGATGCCATCCATGCCATCCTGCTTTCACCTCTCTGTGCTTCCTGTGGCACCACTGCTTTAAGAATCACTTTGTAAACAGGTTTGGTTGTGTCTCCTGAAAGGCTATGCATGGAGTTAATGTTAATACAGAGTTTTTAATAAAGAAGTTTGAGGCATATTTATATTCCTGGTAATAAAAGAAGCACAAGAGTAGAGGCTTGTGGGGGTAAAAGGGAGAAAAATCCAGACAAGGAATGGCCAAAACTT
>NW_028029491.1:0-589 GCF_054177405.1 Leptonychotes weddellii
GTGGAGAAGACAAGGTAGGACAACGCTGCTGTATCCTAGCCTTCCTCACACACACACACACGCACACCCCACTCACACTCACGGTGGTCCCTCACACACGTGTGTGCATACGCATGCAGGTACACACGCATCCCCCCCACACACACACAGATGCACCTGCCCTTGAACCCACGTGCTAGCATGTGCGCACGCACACACACACGCACACTCAGATAGAGGATCTTGCCCTTGGCAGCTCTGCACATCGCCGGGGCCTGAGCAGAAACTCACGCTCTCCTCCTGAGAGCTGGCTCCGCTTCCTGCTACTTGGACAAAGGTTTCTCTGAAGGTGACTTGAACTTTGGCCATTTGCCTGGGGGGGAAGACAGTGCTTTGTAGGGAGGGGAGGTCCCCAAGTCTTCAGTGGCACAGACCAGAGATGGCAAAGCCACGTGCAGTCACCCAGCACCTTCCCCTCCACACCATGGCCTCGGGGCCCTGGGAACTCGTGCTTGCCTTCAGCTTCCCTGGAGATGGCCAATCCCAGCCTCACGTCTGCTCTGGAATGCCGGTTCCCAGACTCTGGGGAGAGGCCACACCCACTGAGATG
>NW_028029492.1:0-589 GCF_054177405.1 Leptonychotes weddellii
CATCCCAGGGGCTACCGCCTCTCTGTCACTGCCTCTGAACTTCAGACTCACAGATATTTCTACCCCAAACAAAATTTTTCCCAGCAAATGTGACAATACTCTCAATCTTAGATGTCCTAGAATTATATCGGGGTCCTCAAAAACTAGGCTGACCATATCATCTTTGAGAATGAAGGGACACTATTATTAGCAGGCCAAGGCAATAGGCATAAACTCCGATGAACTGAATATATGTTCATTCTCTCAAAAACCAGCCACTCTAAGCTTTGAAGTTTATAACCATCTCTGGGGAATCAAGTGTCTCATCAGCTAATGGAGGCAATTTAAGGGGCACCTTCTTGGGGTACCCATTTTGTCAAGCTTCATTGTGAGTCCAGAAGCCTAGCCTCGTTCAGCCAGATCACAGGTGGGTTCCCTACCTTCCTAGAGCTCCCTCTCTTCCAGCGAATAGAGGCCTTCACTTTCCTCTTCTTGTCAAAGAGTCGATCTCTGTCTGGGGGACTGTCACCCCCACAGTCCCCTGTCCTTTCTCAGGAGCTCTCTGGAACCACTGCCCCAGTGGCAGGGTGGCCCTGATTTCTGAATCCAG
>NW_028029493.1:0-589 GCF_054177405.1 Leptonychotes weddellii
TCGGAGAGCACAGTTTCGCTTGCAGTAACATATCTGTTGAATAAGTAGCCCATCCTCAAATTATTTCCTTTTGACATTATGTGAGATCATTTATAGGGTTGTATGTTCATCTGTTGACATTTCCTAGGGCTTTCCTTTACTTTCATTCTCCCTGAATTAATTGTTCTACATGTTTTCATGTTCAACTGATTATTGAATCAATGAGGTGGAAGGAATCATAAGGCAGAGAGGCCCAGAGAGGCTCAGAGACATGCTCAAGGTTAATCTATTTAGTGCCTGGAGCATTGCATACTTCTTATTTCCCACAATGCCATTTCTCCACATGGATCTCTGTTACTATTAAACACTTTGTTGAGGGATTAGTTTGTGCCAGATGCGTGGAAGATTTTTTTATGCATCACCACAATTAATCCCCACAATACGGTTATTTACCTTTTAAAAAACTTATATATGCGCAAGCACTGAGAGAATTTACATATATACTCCCCAGAGTCACCCAACTTCTCAAGGATGGGCTGGGGATCCAGGCTATCCAGCTTCAGTTTTCCCACGCTTCCGTCCTTTGCTATGCCACCTGCTACCCATGAAG
>NW_028029494.1:0-589 GCF_054177405.1 Leptonychotes weddellii
AGCAGGGAGCCAGACGTGGGGCTCGATCCCAGGACCCTGGGATCATGACCTGAGCCGAGGGCAGACGCTTAACGACTGAGCCACCCAGGCGCCCCCAGAATGGGGTATCTTTATCGGGGTGATGAGAACGTTCCAGAATTAGTGTGATAGTTACACAATTTTTGAATGTACTAAAAACCAGTGCCTTGTGTGCTTTGAAGGGTGAGTTTGATGGTATTAAGTTATATCTCAATTAAAAAAGAAAAACCTATTTTTTAGTTCAATGATTTTCTCTTTTTCTTGATCAAGTCTCATATTGAATTCCTATAGAGAATTTTTTCAATTCAATTATTGTATTCTTCAGCTCCAAAATTTGTTTGATTTTTTAAGCTGTTTTTTATCACTGTTTATATTGTCATTTTGTTCACTGGACATCTTTATGATGGTTATTTTTGTTTTGTTTTGTTTTTGTTTTTTACTTATTTTTAAGTTTTTAAATTCCAGTTAATTAACATATAGTGCAACATTAGTTTCAGGTGTACAATATAGTGATTCAACATTTCCATACATGTGCTGCTTTTTTTCAATTCTTTGTCAGTTAATTCATATA
>NW_028029495.1:0-589 GCF_054177405.1 Leptonychotes weddellii
CTGAGAGGAGACGAAATCCAGGTCTCCTACTCCTCCGCCATCTTGCTCTGCCCCTCAAAAATAGAAGTTCTTACAAGCAGGATGCTGAAAACATATTTCTCATCTTACTACATAAAACAAAATACAAAAATCAGGAAAATGAGCCAGTTTATTATTTTAAATACGAGATTTACAAGTGTGTTATCAGGAAGTATTTTAAAACCTATTACTGATATTATACCACATGGTAAATTTCAATGCAAAATTTAAGGTACAATTCAATTCCAAACTAAATATGATTATGAAAAATTGACTGTAAACTTAGTCAAGGGCCCTGTTGGTAATTATATTTCTTAACTCAGTCAGTGGAATAAGGACAATGGTCTGAGAGTTGTGCTGTGCATAAAATGCGCTTGGTCCAGTATTTATTGGTCTGGGACAGCTATGTTTCTGAGTGTACTTTATTCTTTAGGGCTTGGAAGTTATATACAATATATTGGTAATACAGAGGCTGGTGATATGTCCATGACACAGATGAATGGACATTGTCACATATCCAGTTAGCCTATAGGCATGTTCTTTTGAAAACCTTATTTCCTCCATAGGGATT
>NW_028029496.1:0-589 GCF_054177405.1 Leptonychotes weddellii
ATCATTTAAAATCTCTGTATTGTAGGTTGACAAGTAATCACTGGACCTGGCCTAGAGAAGTCATTCTTGAAAAAGAGACAAAGAAATTGATTTTGTTGGGAATTTATCACCATAAGTATCAAACATATAAGCATGATTTTTGCTGAGGTGATGATTTTTAGATTATGTCAGGCCTTTAGGCATCAGAGTATGTGCCCTCTTGCCAGTCTCTATATGTCTCATATTTTTTTCACCACCTCTCAGAGTACCTGGAGTTGTCTGGATTAAATAATCTCCCATTCACAGATAAATACTCTTGGAGAAAATAAAATTATAATCACACTAATCTTAAACAGAAAACATAGGTATAACTGGGAATAAGACAAAATTGTGACATCTAGCTGAAAGCAAGTTTCTTCTTGATTGAGTATAATGTGGAAGTAATTAAGCAAGGACTAAAATATTTGTAAGCAGTGTTATGGGTTAAATTATGTCTTCCAAAAGAAAATATAATCATGTTATAAATTCCAACAACTTTTTTTTTTTTTATTCTTATGTTAATCCCCATACATTACATCATTAGTTCTAGATGAGGTGTTCCATGATTCAT
>NW_028029497.1:0-589 GCF_054177405.1 Leptonychotes weddellii
GTATTTGCTCTATGCAAAGCACTGTGCTAAGTGCAATGAATGCTAAATCAGGAGTCAGATCCTTTCCTTAAGAAGTCAGCAGTCTAGTATTACAGATGAAATTTTTACCTTAATTATAATAATACCAAATAGAAAGTGATTTAATGTTCTCAGAGAAATATAAAATGCTCTGAGGGCTCAAAGGAGTGAAAATACCTTGAGGGCTCATGGAAGACTTTCTAGTAGATTTGGCTTTCGGGCTGGGCTTGAAAGACAGTTGGAATTGAAACCTCATGCAATGCCCTTTCCTCAGAATTTAGGGGCAGCATATGTGGATTTAGGTCCAGGCCCTACCACCTACCAGCTGCAGGAACATTTCATCCATCAAGTGGGGCTGCTAATCCCTATCTGTCTCATAGTCATTGTGAGGTTCAAATGGGATAATGTCCCTAAAGATACTTTCAAAATACAATAAAACAAGTTATTTTTTGTTAGAGAATTAGATAATTTAGAGGTCCAACTTAGATGCTACTTCCTCCACGCAACCAAAATTCATTTTATACTCCAGCACATTGTATTACTTGTACTTCTATTGACCACTTAATTTATG
>NW_028029498.1:0-10448 GCF_054177405.1 Leptonychotes weddellii
CTTTATCCAGTCATCTGTCGATGGACATCTTGGCTCTTTCCACAGTTTGGCTATTGTGGACATTGCTGCTATAAACATCGGGGTGCACGTACCCCTTCGGATCCCTACTTTTGTATCTTTGGGGTAAATACCCAGTAGTGCAATTGTCCAGCTCCATTCTTCTTCACTTTTGTTGATTTTGTCAAGGGGAAAGTCAAAGTTTCGTGTTAATATATTTTAATCAATTTTGTAGCTCTTACTAATACTCATTTGAAGGATAAGAGATCAGAGCCTCAAGCTCAGAGCCCTCCGTAGGTCACAGTATTAGGCTAGAATTTAACATAAATATTTTTGTTTTAATTGCTTTGATATTTAGTATTTTATTCTGTGTGGGAACATAATACCGGTGTTCCATTTTATCATGGTGACATGTGTATGTCTCTTTCTTATTTTCTCTCTCTTTTGCTTTAAAAATATGTTT
Organism: Leptonychotes weddellii; assembly: GCF_054177405.1. Taxonomy (NCBI): domain Eukaryota; kingdom Metazoa; phylum Chordata; class Mammalia; order Carnivora; family Phocidae; genus Leptonychotes; species Leptonychotes weddellii. The sequence continues at coordinate 461 of NW_028029498.1, forward strand.
TATTGTGGTTTAAAACACATATACGTTAAATTTGCCATTTGAACCTTTTGAAGGTATACGTGGAATTAAGTACATTCACGCTGTTGTACAATGATCACCACCATCCATCTCCAAAACGTTTTCTTTCATCTTTTAAAACTAAGACTTTGGAATACATCTTGGGGACAAAAGGCACAGCACAGGGAACATAGTAGGTGGTATTGTGATGACATTGTCTGGTGTCAGATGGCAGTTACTGTAGCCGTGAGGACAACAGCATAGCTGTGTAGACTTGTGGAATCTCTAGGTTGTATACCGGAAACTAATGTAACCTCATGTGTCAACTATACTTCAATTAACGCTGAAACTCTGTTCCCATTAAACAGTGATTGCCCATTCTCCTCTACCCCTAGACCCTGACAACTATATAGTTCTTTTAAATACATAGTATATGAGTAAGCTACATAAATGCATGCAAATAAAAATATTTAAGAGGTCACAGTACAGATGGTGCACAGGGAAAAGGATAAAATTGCAAGAGGTTTGGAAAACCCTGCAGGGGCCTCCCCTAAGATGACAAGCCCTGCCTACAAGATTCCTGAAAACTCTATTTTAACACTGGGAAGAACAGAACTCCCTTCTTTGTAAGGCGGACTCTTTCAGTAAGGACAGTGTTAACTGTTCTTCTTTACTCCGAACCTCCCATCTTGGCCGGAGGACTGCGACCCTACAAAAGGGTGTCCTTCCACACTGTAACACCTGAGAGTTTCCAGTGTGGGTTTCAGAGCCCAGTGAATGGTCTCCCTTCCTGGGTGAGTACCCCAGCCTTTGCTCACAGATCTAGGACCAATGTTGCAACAGAACATGCTAGTAAGTGGTTTCCTGCCCAGCACCCACCTCGCCACCTCCAGTCCCACCTGGGATTTCTTTGGGGGACCGCCTCTCCTTCACGCTCATTCACGCTGATTGAGGAGGATGACTCCACCCCCTGACTCGCCCAGGGCTGGCCCCTCCCAGCAGTCCATGGCCTCGGTGATTGGCTCAGGAATGAGCAGTAGAAATAACCCAGGTGCCCCTCACCCAGCCTCACCTCCCTCCCAGCCATAGGAGCCACCCTGGGCAGCTCAATATCCTCCTTGATCAGTGACTTTGGCTTTTTTTTTTTTTTTTTAAATAATGAGACTATGTCTGTGCCAAAGATCAGGGCTCTGCTCATGATTTCTAGCAGCAGTTGCCACCTGGCTTGACCCATGTGCCAGATGCTGTTCTAACTACTTGGCAATACGAACTCATTCGATCTTCAGAGCAGCCCTGGCAGGTACATCCTAGCACGAGCTTTACTTTCAGGTGAGGAAACTGAGGCACAGAGGGCTGGAGTCACAGGAGCCGGCAGAACAGGAGCGACGGCCTGCACTGTCTGGGGCTTGCAAGGTCTTTCAAATTCATTGCCTTTGATCTTGAACCTTTTTGGGGAAGCGTCTGAAGGACTTGGAGCCCATCTCTCCAGCATCCCGGTCCTCCTCTCTTGTCTCCTCCTTATCTGGCTCCCAGGGGCTGGTGGGTGCTGGCTGCTCCCTCTGCCTGCAGTGCCCCCCCCCCCCCAGGTCTCAGGTGAATGTCACCTCCTCGGTGAGGCCGTCAGTGACCAGCACCAATAAAATAGCCCTCCCTCTCCCCCAGTTCAGTCCCTGTCGTCTTTCTCAGCACACGCCATAATCTGAAGCCATTACCTAGCTTCAGGTCCCCTTTTGTCCTTTCCCCGTGGTGTCCTGCAGTGCCAAGAACACGTGTGCAGGACCGTACGTATATATTTATTGAGTCAATGCGTGGATGAATGAGTGAACAAGTAAAGTGAAGGTTCTACCTCTTTCCAGCGGTTGTGTGACTTCAAACACGACCTTGCACCTTGTTGAGCCTCACCTTCCCCATCTGCAAAGTGGTGCTAATTATATAAAGCTTTCTGCACAGGAGAGATTAGATTATTTTTTGTTAAACCTTGAATAAAGGGAAGCTCTTGCAAAGCCATGTATTGTCAGGCAGAGATGATTTAAGCCAATTACATTAGACTTTCACACCGGTCCCACCAGGAGGCTGTCCAGTGCATGCTCACACGTGAGCGAGTGTGTGTTGCCCGAGGTCACACAGCAGAGCCTCTTGGGACCGGCTCCTGGGCTTGGCCTGTATTGCACTGAAGCTGGGATGCTATTTACTCAGAGGTGCTGATGGGGTACTTGTTTGGTGCCGGACACTGACAGAGACATGGAGGGGACAGTTGTGGACAAGCCAGACCTCCCTCTGACCACAGGGTGTGGGGCTGGTGGAAAAACAAGTGCGCGACAAGTGAGATAGATGTTTCACAAGGAAACAGTCGTGAGCCATGGCCAGGCTGGCCAGGCAGGGGGCTTCTGGATGACCTCCCTGAGGAGGCGACCTTTGGCTGAGTCCTGAAGAGTGGGTAGGACTTAGCCAAGGACAGGGTAAGGGAAGCCTCATTAGACATGGAACAGCATATGCTAAGTCCTAGAATCACAGTGACAGAAGGGTTGGGGTGAAAAAACAAGAGATGGAGAGGGTTTGAGCAGGGGAGAAACAAGATCACATCTCTGACACCAAAAACCCACTCTGTTCGCTAAGGAGGGCTTGGGTTGAAGAGGGCAGAGCGGCAGAGGAGAGGACCTGAGAAGGTCCCTGGGATGGTCCAGGTGCAAAATGGTGGTGCATGGACTGCACGTTAGTAGAAATTTTTTTAAATAACAGCTTTATTGAGATATAATTTGCATACCATCATGCTCACTCTTTTAAGGTAGACAATTGAGGGGTTCCTCCTCGCTCATGGAGCTGGGCAACCATCCCCGTGACCTATTTCAGAACATCTTCATCACCCCCGAAGAAACCCCATACCCCTTACCAGTCACTCCCTGCCCCCACCCCCAGCCTTAGGCAACCACTAGTCTACTTTCTGTCTATATGGACTTGCCTCTTCTGGGCATGGCAGACGAAGGAATCATACCATATGTGGTCTTTTGCACCGGCTTCATTCACTTAGCATCCTGTTGGCAAGGTGCATCCATGCTTTAGCGTGTCAGCACGCTATTCCTTGTCATTGCCCAGTAGTATCCCATCGCCTGTGGGGACTACATTTTGTTGCTTATCCACTCATCAGCTGATGGGCTTTCGGGTTGCTTCCACTCTGGGCTGCTATGAATAATGTTGCTGTGAGCATCTGTGTGCACCTAGGCTCCCAGGTCTCTTGGGGATGCACCTAGGCGTGGAATTGCTGGATCCTGGCAACGCTGTGTTGAGTTTTTTGAGGAACCACAAGACTATTTTCCAAAGTGGCCACGCCGCTTTACATTCCCACTAGGAGTGTCTGAGGATTCCAATTTCTCCACCTCCTCACCAACACTTGCTATTGTCTGTCTTTTTGAAGACAGCCATCCTCCTGGGTGTGAAGTAATATCTCACTGTGGTTTGGATTTGCATTTCCCCAGCAACGAATGATGGTGAACATCTTCTCATGAGCTTATCGGTCACTTGGACGGCTTCTTTGGAGAATTGTCTATTCTTGTCTCCCTTCAGTGGCTGCTGGGCTGCTGATTTTCACAGGTGCCCTGGCTGTGAAGCTGTTGGTTTTCCAGGCTCCCACAGAGCTGGGGAGAGGGCAGATGGGGTTAGGACGAGGTAAAATTGCACAAAGCTCATAGTTCTTCCTGAGAGTCAGCATTCAGTTACTCTCCAGAGTTCTAGATAGTTTGGTTTTGACAGTTTTCAGTGTTTTCACTGCTTTTATGGAGTGGATTTTTGGAGGCACTCATTCTGCCATTCCAGAATGGCTTCTAATTGAAGTATCAATAGGATCTTTTTTTTTTTTTAAGATTTTATTTATTTATTTGAGAGAGAGAGAGTGAGAGAGAGCATGAGAGGGGAGAGGGTCAGAGGGAGAAGCAGACTCCCCACTGAGCAGGGAGCCCGATGTGGGACTCGATCCTGGGACTCCAGGATCACGACCTTAGCTGAAGGCAGTTGCTTAACCAACCGAGCCACCCAGGCGCCCTGAAGTATCAATAGAATCTTAAGGGCTCACTAGGTGTCAGGCACTTACTTAAGTATGGCATCTAGGTAATGCCCCCATAACCCAAGGAGGGAGGGATTATTACCTCCGTTTTAGAGACGGGGAAACTAAAGCGTCGGGTGATGAAGAGTTACATGACTTGCTAAATCTCACGCAGCTGGTAGGCAGGCAGGAGTGGGGGCAGGAGGAGACGCCCGCTTCTGGGTGCCTCCTGAGTCAGGAGGGGCCCCGGCACCAAGGTCAGCTGTTCCCCCAGGTGGACATGTGCAGCTGGGAAGGAGAGAGCAGGACACTCCCCTGGGAGGATCCCTCACTCTGCTGGCCGGGCTGCAGGCTCCTTTCCCTCCCTGCCCCCACCCCTCAGTCTGCTGCCCGCCAACGGGCCACTCCAGCCTCTGCCACAGCCCCACGAGTGCCCAGGCTTGGTCTGTTGAGATGCTGCGAGAGTCTTGGTCTGAGCCAGAACGCGTGAAGCTTTGGAGTCTCATCAATCTTTAATTTTTAAAGAGATTTTTCTGGGGCCATTGATCTATTTGTGGGCACCTCTCCAATTTCACCTCTCACCCCTGTCTCACTGGCTCACCCTGGCTGCCTTGCTGTTTGCAGAATACTCCAAGCCCTGGACAGGTGGGTGGATGGGTGGATAGACAGATGGGCAAACAGACGGATGGATGGATGGATGGGTGAATGGACAGGTGGATGGAAGGGTGGATAGCCTAAAATAGACAGAAGGATGTATGTATGGATATATGGATTTCTGGATAGATGGACAGATGGAGGGAGGGATGGCCCCACAGTATACTATTACGGGTCGTGTGACTGAGTTGGTCAGACTCTTCCCCCAGAGCAGGCTTTGTGAGTAGAGCAGATGCTTTAGCATCGGAGCCAGGAAGGACATCCGGCGACCCCAGCATTGTCACCAGCCGGGATTCCCGCAGGAGCAGAGGCAGGTGAGCCCGGGGAAAATCCTGCCCCAGAAGCATGTACCTTGGAGCAGCTTCAGGAAAGTGACATGGACACCTCCAGATTCCCGCAGAATGAGAACGCCCAGGGATTGGCCACGGTGTAGCAGCCAGCAAGCTGCTGACTTTGGGGGGCCTCTTTGTCTCCAAGCAGGGGTCATAACAACTGCTGGTCCCGCACCTAGACTAGGGGTACAGCCATGTGTGAGGATGGGTGGCGTGGTCTCTGCAGCCAGGCTGCTGGGCTTCAAGTCCCCGGCTCTGCCCCTGCCTTTCAGAGCCTGGGGTGGGTACCTCAACACTGTGCCCCCCAGAGAGCACAGTACTTACTGCCCGGGGCTCTGGGGAGGGTTCCAGGAGTGAATGCTGGAAAACTCAGCCCAGGTCTTGCACGGCATGTGGTCAGCTCTTGTTCTCAGTGCTTGGAGCAAGGACTGGCCTGCAGTAAGCACTCAATAAGTGTTTCGAGAACGAATTCATCAAATGGATGCTCACAAATTTAGTATTATCATTATTTCCATTTTCCAAATGGGACACTTGGGGCCCAGGGAAAGCAAGGAGCTCGTCTTTCCAGTGGGAAACAGGGGCCCAGCTCACTCACAGTGACAATCTCATGCTCCACATCCAATTCAATCTGGGCCAGAAACCAAGATTTCCAAATTCTGGGCCTGGGGGCATCGCACATCAGCTTCTTTTAAATTCCCCTAAAAATACCCTTCCTTTCGGGAGCCCCAAGGCCTCTCTGGAGGTGGAAGATAGACTTTATGCAGATGGCTCCAGGCTGGAAGGATTCTCAGAATAGCTGCCTGCCCTGCCCACCCTGGAGCCCTCCAGCTCCTCACCATCTGGTTCCCAACCAGGACCCAGCACCATCCCCAGCTGCACTCTTCCCTCTGGCCTGAGAGATTTATGGCTCCCATGGCTCCCGGGCCTCCCCGGTCTGGCCTCACGGACGTGGTTTTGCTGCAGCCCCTGGGCCCCCCATCCCTCCCTCCTCTGCCTCATGGCTCCCAGAAGGCCACTTAACCAGTGTCCATATTAATATCTTCTCAGCTTCAATGGCCAATTCTCTGATTTCTCACAAAACTGCCTGGAATTTAGTCCCAACAACAGTGCTGGGGAAAGGGGTGCAGGTCATGGGAAACTACTTGAGAGCCAGAGCCCACATCGGCTGCCCAACCTCCCAAGCCCTGGGCTCGCTGCCACCCCCCAGCTATTCCCGCTCCCACCTGCTGCAGCAGCCTCCGACCCCACACGGATGTCATGATCCAACTCACTCCCACCTCAGGGCCTTTGCCTCTGCTGCTTCCTCTGCCCTTGGGGGCTCAGCTCACATGCCACCTGTCTTAGTCCATCTGGGCTGCTATAACAAACTTGCTTGGACTGAGTGGCTTATAAACAACAGAAATTTATTTCTCACAGTTCTAGAGGCTAGGAAGTCCAAGATCAAGGCTTCAGCCCACCTTCTGGTTCATAGGCCTTCTTTACCTTGTGTCCTCACCTGCTGGAGGGGGTGAAGGACCTCTCTGGGCTCTCTGTATCAGGGCACTAATTGTGTTCATGAGGGCCCCATCCTCACGACCTAAGTATCTATCTCCCAAAGGCCCCGCCTCCTAACACCATCACACTGGGGGAATAGGTTTCAACAGATGAATTTGGGGAAGAGAAATATTCAGTTCATTGCACCACCTTGCTGGGAGCCCTTCCTCAAGCACCCTCCTGGGCAAAGCCATGTGACCACATCACCTCACCCCATCATCTTCAGAGCACTTCTCGCTGCTTGACCTGCTGGGTCTGAATGTCAGAGCTGGGGGGTGGGCAGGTCTGGTCAGTGCAGCTCACTGTTGGGTCCCCTGCACCTTGAACCACTTGCGTGGCACACAGCATGTCCTCTGTGGCCATTTGAAGGGTGAGAGAACTGACCCATTCACTTAGAATTCGTTTGTTAAGAATAAGCTCACCCAAATGAACCATGAGAGACAACGGACTCTGAAAAACAAACTGAGGGTTCTAGAGGGGAGGGGGGTGGGAGGATGGGTTAGCTTGGTGGTGGGTATTGAGGAGGGCACGTTCTGCATGGAGCACTGGGTGTTATGCACAAACAATGAATCATGGAACACTTCATCTAAAACTAATGACGTGTAATGTATGGTGATTAACATAACAATAAAAAAATTTTTTAAAAAAGAATAAGCTCACCCAAGACAATATTTTAACAAGGGAGTCATGGTCATGATCATCATGATCATCATCATCACAACCAATACCCACAGAATGATCAGAGTGCCAGGCTTTGCATGTACCATTCATTTAAGCCTCCAGTGATGTGATACTCTTACTATTATGTCCATTTCACACCTAACTCCTGCCTTTGCGCTTTGAATTCCCATGGGAGGAGCCAAGCGGTGCATTCATATTCTGCGTGAGAGTCACCCCATAAGTTTGCTCCCCTGTACCCTGCCTACAGTGTGAGGTGCCATGGAGAAGGGCTCTCCTGCGGGAGCCCAGAACCGGCACACCAGCTCCTTTCACCATCCGGCTGCCAGTCTGCCTTCCCACTTGCATGAGGACTGAGACCTGCTCTGGGGAGACTTCTGCTTCTGATGCTAAACACTCTTTCAAAGCACATGACACTTATTATGGGCCTGGCCCTGCGCTAAGTGCTTTAGATGTGTTAACTCTTTCCTTCACAAAAACCCTACAGAACAGGTGCCCCGTCTTTAGACGAGGAAGCTGAGGCACAGAGCAGATGAATATCTTGTCCAAGGTGAGCCAGACAGTCTGGCTTCTTCCTGGTCTGTGCTCTGAACCAGCGCTCCAGCCATCTCTTCTGTGAGGCTGATGCTCCCTGGAGACGGGAGGCAGAGAATGCGACAGGACTGGACAGAGTGACAGGCTATAGTGTGTCCGTGAAGCCATCCCCAATGGCTGCAGCTAAACAGAAATGAGAGCGGTTGTCTTCCTCCCGCTGAATCTAGAACTCCAAACAATGGTATTAGGACTGGGGCTCTTTCATCGTCCAGTTCTGATTACCTTTGTGTTGGCTACAGTCTCAGGTTCCACGCGGTGGCAAGACGGACGCCAACAGTTCCCAACCCATTGTCAGTTCCATCTTGAAACCCAGCAGGAAGGAGAGAGGCTCGTTTGGAACTCCTCCTGTGAAAAGGTTGGAATTGCCTCTCGTTGAATCTGATTGGATAGCCATGACTCATGTGCCCACCTGTGAACCAATCATGATGGCTAGGGGAATGATGCAAATTCTCTGATTGGCTAGTCATAGTGTTGATTCTGTCAACACCCGGGGTCAGCTCCACCCAAGGCAGGTAGAGGAGCGTGGTCTCTGGGGGGACACTCATGCCTTGGTCAGGAGGAAGGGAGAAATGGGGGCGGGCACCAGGTCTTCACTGCAGTGCCGTGTCCAACACGATATTCACACTGATGGAGCAAGAATGTCCTCTCTGCTGTGTGTAGGCATGGCAAGTGCTATATTGTTTGAATTTTCTAGAGCTATGGTGACATAGTCTTTTATTTTTCTCTATTGCCATAGCTGTCTCTCGAATGAATTCCAAAACAGGGCATTTGTCGTCCTCCTGGTAGATGTGTGACATGGGAATTTCAGGCTCCGGGCCAGGGGGCCAGGGGTGGAGAAATTCTACAGGAATACTGGGGTTACAATTCTGTGATTCTATTGGACCAGGGAAGAGGGGGATCTGGGTCCCCGTAGAAACAAGAATAATAGTAGCTGACACTGATCGAGGTCTTCATCTGTGCCAGGCCCTGTTCTAAGCTCTCTACCTGCATCCTCTCATTTGAATGTTCCAACAGTTCTCCACGGCATTAAACCCCTTTTAGGGACAGTCAAACCAGGGACAGCAACTTGTGCACCTGCCGCCTCAAGTTGGGGCGAGCTTCTCGCCAACATAGTCACCTCCCCACAGCCTCCCCACAGCCCTGCCTCCTGCTGGACAACTCTCCAGTTTTCCCCCATATTCCTGAGGCCACCCCAGGGGTGAATAATGAAGGTTCTAGGCAACCATGGGATCCTTTCCCTTTGCTTGTGATTGGTGGACATTGATCCACTTCTACCAATGAGGTGCAAGGGCTCTGCTCTGCCATATTCTGGGAAAATCTTTTCTCCCTGAAAAGACCTATCTCATGAGGAGAGTTTCTTCTCTCCCCGTGCCCCTTCTTTCCTGCTTTGGATATCGGACACTTGGATACTCCTCTTCACATCTGCTGCTGCCACCCTGATCCAAACCATCATCTTTTGCCTAGAATATTCTGATGCTCTCCTCACTGGTCTCCCTGCTCCCAGCCTCCTCCCCTGCAAGCAGTGTCCAGTTCTTCTGTCTTTCTGCCCAGAAGTTCTGGGGGCTTCAACAGAGGGGCCCAGGCCGCCAGGTCAGCCCTCTCCTGGCTGCCCAGCAGGCGGGGAGGTCACAGCTATGTTCTGCTGTCCGCCCTGCTGTTTCCCTGACAGGATTTTCCATGCCCACATTCCCAGGGCAGGGCTGTCCCAGCATCCTCACCACACAGCCCGTCCCTGCTGCTCTGGGTTCAGCCTCCATATCTTTCCAGATCCTTCCTGCCCATTCACCCTCTCTCCAATCAAAGCCTACCCACCATCTGTCCCCCTCCCTCTGGCCCTGCTCCCTGCCACGGGACACGTGCCTCACGGTGCCACAGGAGTAGTGGGGGGACATCCCCTACTTCCCTATGTGTGCTTTGCCAGGCCCTCCCTAGAGCTGGGGGTTTTTCAGACACCATGACAATGGAGGGGGGAACAAACTGTTGCAGGCACAGGAACATTGCAGGCCCAAAGGCTGGAGGAGGGCAGCCCTGCGGGGGTCACACAGACTTGCCACTCTCTTTTCTGGCTTCTGGTTCAAAGAGCTCTTTGGAAAAGACCACGGGCATGGCCCTGGCAGGTGCAACTTGTTTCCATGGTGTGGGGCCAACCTTCAAGGACAATGGC
>NW_028029499.1:0-589 GCF_054177405.1 Leptonychotes weddellii
TGTTTATAGTAGCAATGTCCACAATAGCCAAACTATGGAAAGAGCCCAGATGTCCATCGATGAATGGATAAAGAAGATGTGAGATACATACACATATACATATGTATGTCTCCACAACCTATATTCTTTTTGATGGCTCTATCTATCTGTCTGTCTATCTATCTATCTATCTATCTAATGGAATATTACTCAGCCATCAAAAATAATGAAATCTTGCCATTTGCAACAATGTACACGGAGCTAGACAGTATTATGCTAACGTAGGGGAAGGGAATGAAAAATAAAATGAGATGAAAATTGAAAGGGAGGCAAACCGTAAGAGACACTGAACTCTAGGAAACAAACTGAGGGTTGCTGGAGGGTATGTGGGTGAGGGGTTGTGGTGATGGGCATTAAGGAGGACACTTGATGTAATGAGCACCCCTAGAGATGGGGAACTTGGGTGGCTTAGTCAATTAGAAACAAAACAAAAATGCCAAAACTCACTGTGGCTTCCTATCTTCCTTAGAGAATAAATTAAAGTTCTTAAGATAACCTGTAAATCCCCATGTAACATGGTTTGTTACCTCTCTGATCACATCTTCTACCA
>NW_028029500.1:0-589 GCF_054177405.1 Leptonychotes weddellii
AAATCAGGGGTTCCCACCACCCCCTCTGGTTCAGGGACGTGCTAGAGCAGCTCACAGAACTCTGGGACACAGTTTACTTACTAGATGACCTGTTTATCACAGGGGGTACGCCTCAGGAACACCAGAGGGAGGAGATGCACGGGACCGGGGATGGGGGTGTGCACAGAGCTTCCGTGCCCCTCCAGGGGCACCAGCCTCCAGGCACCTCCATGTGCTCGCCACCCGGAAGCTCTCTGAACTGCCACTGCGGGGTTGGTTGGTTGGCTGGTTGGTTTATTTAGAGAGAGAGAGAGAGCAGGAGTAGGAGTCTTAAGCAGACTCCGGGCTGAGCCTGGAGCCCGATGCAGGATTTGATCTCACAACCCTGAGATCATGACCTGAGCTGAAACTAAGAGTCGGAGACTTCACTGACTGAAATACCCCCCATTCTGGGTTTTTTTCTGGGGGTTCCAGCCCCATGGCATGATTAACTGAATCACTGGCATTGGTAACTGATTCAATTTCGATCACCCACCCCAATCCCCAACCCTGGAGTGGGAGTTGGGGCTAGAAGTTCCAGGCTTCTGATCAAGGTTTGGTCTTTCTGGTG
>NW_028029501.1:0-589 GCF_054177405.1 Leptonychotes weddellii
TGTTGAAGGGACAGCATCAGTTCTCTTGGGAGTTGTCTTATTCCTCAGCCACTGGGAAAAGGAAAACAAACAACAAAATAAAACACAACTTAAGTTCTAATTAAGCATCTGAGAAATCGCTCTTGTTTTGCCTGCTATTTCAGGGGTTTGAGAAAAATGTGGGAAATAAAATGATTTTACAAATGTCTGGTGATGTTAGTATTTCTTTGGAAGCAAGGCATTGAAATGTTAACAGCTATTAAGAGTAGGGCGTATATTTGGACACAGTTTCTATTGCAAGTTTTCCATTCTTTGGCACGTTCTTTTGTCCTCTCTAAAGAAATTGGTTTGATAACTTTACCAAGTATAATCTGAGATGGTTCAAAGAGCAGAAGATAAATTCTTATAGGACATATTTCAGTTAAACAAATCAAAGTAATGTCCTGATCATGTTTACTAGCCTAGCAGAAACATCACAGATATTCATAAGGATCTAGAATGCCTGATTTGCCTGAAATGAAAAGGAAAGTGAGCCATAAATGCGAGATTTGAATATGTCCCTGGATGATCATGGGTGTTGTGTTCACTCCTCAGAGGAGAGATGGAACCC
>NW_028029502.1:0-588 GCF_054177405.1 Leptonychotes weddellii
CCCAAGAAATAGGACTTTCCATCACCTGAAAGTTTCCTCCTTCCTTTGCAAACTATTTTTCCCTCCACTCCCAGCCTTAGGCAACATTGCATTTTCTAGAATTTTATGTAAATGAAATCATTTAGTAGGGACTCTTTTGTGTTTGGCTTCTTTCATAAAGTATAATAATTTTGAGATTCATTCATGTTGTTGCATTTTTTTAAAAGATTTTATTTATTCATTTGAGAGAGAGAGACAGAGAGGATGAGCAGGAAGAGGGACAGAGGAAGAGGGGGAGGGGAAGCAGACTCCCTGCTGAGTGGAGAGCCCAACCCAGGGCTGGATCCCAGGGTCCCGAGATCATGATCTGAGCCGAAATCAAGAGATGGCTTAACTAAGCCACCCAGGCGCCCCTGTTGTTGCATTTTTATAAGTGAGTAGTATTCTACTATATTTGTTATCCATTCAGCTATTGATGGACATTGAGTTGCTTCCAATTTTAGTCTACAGTGAATCAAGCTGCTATGAACATTCACGAACAAGTCTTTGTGTGAACATGTTTTAATTTCTCTTGAGTAAATACCTACTGGAATGGCTGAGTAATATGGT
>NW_028029503.1:0-588 GCF_054177405.1 Leptonychotes weddellii
TTCTCTAACAAATTACCCTGTATCGAGCAGTGCTGAGGCTGCACATCTGTAAAGAGCTTAGCGTATTAGATATTTGCACTTTTAGTTCATGTGCTGTGAAAGACAAGGTCTCTAGAGAGAAGCTGACTTTCAGCAATTTGCAAAATCTCTGTGGAAACTTTGCAGTTCGTTTAAATTTTTTTTCATAGAAAAGAAAGCCAAATTAGCCAGTGATAATATCCATGAGTAATCAAATTTTAATAAAACCAACAAAATAAACATCTGGTCTATATTAAATATTATAATAGTATTGCTGTTTATTTCAACATAAAAAATCATTTCTCTTTTCTAAAAATATAAGTCTATAAGTCTAAAAAAATATTTGGGAAATTTTCTCTTTACCACCTCCATAATTTGTTTTTCTCTTTCATTCTTGGAAATACGATGTAGAAGTAGCTTAAAATGTCATATAGTCTACCTCTTTGTCTCCTAAATTATTCAAGAATATAAATATCAATTCAGCCAACAAGAATATGTTGCTCTAGGTTAGTATATGGGAAAAAGAGATAGTAGAAAAGCAAATAAATAAATAAAATCTTTAAAAAAAAA
>NW_028029504.1:0-588 GCF_054177405.1 Leptonychotes weddellii
GCATCTGCAAGTTGATGTTAGCTAGCTCTTAGCACCTCTCACTTTGGATGTTACCCTGACATACTAAACCATAAAATTAACATATAACTCATTCATTGTCACACTGATAGTTTCTATTTATTCCAGTTCACATGTTTATTCTATTTATACACATTTAATATATCACGGACTACCCTCTGCCTCTGCCCCTCCTCCCACTCATGTGCTCTCCCTCTCTCTCTCTTGCTCACTCACTTTCTAATAAATAAATCTTTAAAAAATTTACTAATGTACTAACGGGTAAATCAGCAAGTTGTTGGCATGATAAGAAATGTGGGTTTCAGGAAGGGTGTGGAATTGGAGGAGTGACAAATTTGGGGACCAGAATATGTACCAAGTCAGGGTGATTACCATTTCATTTCACAGATTCATAAAAGCATGACGGCCAAGTGCATTTTTTACACAGGAAGTCTGTAGAAGGATGATCTGAGATGCCAGGTGTGCAGACATAAGGTCAGAAGAAGAAAGATGATGAAGCAACTGATAAAGATACAACTTTGTCTAAAACTGGGGTAGCATGCTCCCTCACAGGAAGGCACTGATGTGACA
>NW_028029505.1:0-588 GCF_054177405.1 Leptonychotes weddellii
AAAACGTTCTTAACTGATAAGATATGAATTAGATTCTAAATGCATTCTCTGTCATGTAAGACATGGAGAGAAAAAAGAAAGAAAATTCTTAAGTTTACCCTTGGCAATAGGAGTTTATATAATTTCAACAATCTCTTATCTAGGCATTTAACAGCATTATAAATTCAAAATGTGGGCGCCTGGGTGGCTCAGTTGGTTAAGCAACTGCCTTCAGCTCAGGTCATGATCCTGGAGTCCCGGGATCAAGTCCCACATCGGGCTCCCTGCTCAGCGGGGGGGTTTGCTTCTCCCTCTGACCCTCTTCCCTCTAGTGCTCTCTGTCTCTCATTCTCTCTCTCTCTCTCTAATAAATAAAATCTTAAAAAAAAAAAAAGATAAAAAAAAAATAAATAAATTCAAAATGTGTGTGGGAATTAAGAGAAAAAATAATATTCCTTAAAGGGAGTACAAAGTTTATTTAAACATTTAAAATAATTTAAAATAATCAGTCACACAGAGTACAATGAAATTAACCAAAACCAATACCAAGTAATTTGTTTTTAAAGTGGCAATACAATATAGGAAAACAGTGGCTTTAATAACTTTATG
>NW_028029506.1:0-588 GCF_054177405.1 Leptonychotes weddellii
ACAGGAGATCGAAGAAAGGAATAGCAACAACTCTCTGAACAGAAAAGCGACCACTTTCTGGAAGGTAGGACGTGCGGAGAAGTGAATCCGAGGCGATATTCGGGAGGATAGACGGCGGGGGAGGGGCCTCCGTCCGCCGCTTCTGGCAAGTGATAGAGCCGCGGAGCACAAAATCGGAACTTTTAAAAGTCTGCTCCGCCGAGGGACGTCACTATGGTGGCTAAGTGGGGGGGTGGAACCCTCTGGGACAGTGTGGTCTCAGGACTCTCGGGGTCACAGAAAGACCGGGGGTGCCTGAGTGTGGCAGAGCTCCCAGGAAACGGAGCAGGGAAGCTGGCTGCAGAGACGGAGCCCAGGCACGGGCTCTCAGCTCGGGGTTGCCATAAACCGTGATCCGCGGCACAGTCGGGCCACTGCTCCTCCAGCAGGGACCCAACAAGCGGCAGATCCGGGGAGACTCACCTTCCTCCCCCGGGAGGAGCCACGCGGGAGTGCACCGCAGGGATCTGCTGGGTTTGGAGACTCCACCCGGGGTCGGGTGCCAGAGATAGAAACGCGGGGTCACAGGCCGGGTGAGCACGGAGTGCG
>NW_028029507.1:0-588 GCF_054177405.1 Leptonychotes weddellii
ACCTTTGTACTGTCAGCCCAGGAGACAGTGTCCCTATGGGTGATACTGGGACGGGCAGAGAAATGACACCTTGGTCTCTTGTTCGCAAGCCCTTCTCCCATCAGTCCTAGGTTAGAACCTGCCCAGCCAGCAGGTGTGTCTTGTCAGTGGAGTGCTGCAGCAGTGAGCTAATGAATCGTTTACCCCGTGGACAGAAAAGACTTAGTGAGGTAACTTTAAATAATTGGCTTGGATTGGCCAATAGCCAGGAAGTGGCTTTTAGAGAAATACCCGAGGCTGAAAGGGATTGCTTTTTTTTTTTTTTTTTAATACCATTGAAAAGGTAGGTTTTGCCCTCTTTGGGTCTACTCCTTCCAAATGGTTGTATCCAAAACTTCTTCCCCACTTCCCCTCCTGCCCCCATTACCACAGAAATGGGGGTTTTGTCCCACTCCTTAATATGTAAAATTTGTACAAAATATCTTCTATGAAAATGATTTGTAATCTGTAGACTTAATACCTGGGAGATGTCTTGAGATGTAAAATCCCATCCTTTGGGTTGTGGGGTTTTTTTTGTTTTCTCCAAATAAATCTGATCTTTAAAGTTCA
>NW_028029508.1:0-588 GCF_054177405.1 Leptonychotes weddellii
TGGAACACCTTCCAGATAGATCATGTGTTATGTCACAAAAGAACACTCTAAATTTTAAAAGACTGAAATCATACAAAGTATCTTCTTTGATCACATGAAATAAAATTAGAAATCAATAATAGAAGGGAATCTAGAAGATTCATAAATATATAGAACTCAAATAACACATCTTTAAATAACCAATAGGTAAAAGAAGAAATCACAAGGGAAATTGGAAAATACTTTGAAAATACACAACATACCAAAACTTACAGGATGCAGTACTCAGAAGAAAATTTATAGCTGTAAAGGCATAAATTAAAAAAAGAAAAAAGATCTCAAATCAGTAAGTTGAACTTCCACCTTAAGAAACTTAAAAAAAAAAAAAGGGATGCCTGGGTGGCTCAGTCAGTTAAGCGTTTGCCTTCAAACGCTTAAAGATGTGTTATTTGAGTTCTATATATTTATGAATCTTCTAGATTCCCTTCTATTATTGATTTCTAATTTTATTTCATGTGATCAAAGAAGATACTTTGTATGATTTCAGTCTTTTAAAATTTAGAGTGTTCTTTTGTGACATAACACATGATCTATCTGGAAGGTGTTCCA
>NW_028029509.1:0-10444 GCF_054177405.1 Leptonychotes weddellii
AGACGATGGACTCTGAAAAACAGGCTGGGGGTTCTAGAGGGGAGGGGGGTGGGAGGATGGGTTGGCCTGGTGGTGGGTATTGAGGAGGGCACGTTCTGCATGGAGCACTGGGTGTTATGCACAAACAATGAATCATGGAACACTTCATCTAGAACTAATGATGTAATGTATGGGGATTAACATAAGAATAAAAAAATAATAGGCTATGTAAATAGAGGGAATCCACACAGACATGAAATTCCAAAGAAAATGAGGCAACATGAAGCTTATATGAGCTAAGGAGAAGGGTATATAAGGAGCTTAGGATACAAAGATGAGGAAGGCCAGTAGCAGGAAGGTGAAAGGAGATGGTTTGAAAAACAGAGGTCTCCCTATATGCAGATAAAGTTCTTAGATAAAGGGGAGTCTCTGTTAATCGCTTTCTTCCAGGTATAGGCTCTCCTCTCCAATGTAAATTTAGGCAGTTGAGGGGGAGGTGGAGAGCTTTTCCTGCATGTGCAGGGTTTTGATGACTTTTAACTCCAAATAATGTTCATGTCAAAGTGGCCTATCTTGGGGCAGCCTGCCCCTGACCCCTAGAGTTGCTTAACCAAATATGGATTTATTTTCTTTACAAGGCAGTCCAAGGCTGGTACAGTGGCTTAATGATGACATCAAAGACACAGGCAATTTCTACATTCTTGTCTACCAACCTTAGATTGGTGGCTTTTTACTCATGATTGCAAGTGGCTGCTGCAGAGACAGGTCCTGTATCTGTAAACAGAGGGATATGGTGGCCTGAACAATGTCTGCTCTCTTATCAGAAAAGCAAATGCTTTACCAAAAGCCGTAGAGAGTTCAATTTTCACCTGATTTTTCAGGCCTTCTGATTGTGTACATTATGCTATTAAAACTGTGCGCTATGGACCACCTATATTAGCATCAGCTAGGAACTTGCTAGAAATGCAGAATCACAGGCGCTATCCCAGACCTACTGACTCAGAATCTGCATTTTTAACAAGACTTCCAGGTGATACATATGAACATCAAATTTTGAGAACTGGCGTTCATCATATTGACCATAGTTGACACATTTTTACTTTGTGGGTCTGACTTCGATGCAAATGCATTTGATTAATCACCTCTATGAGAAGGTAAAATAGGCTTATGGTGGCATTCCTGGCACCCACACAATCCTTCATACTTTTAGTTTCTTTGCTAGATATTTACACTTTGCATTTCTTTGGTAGGCATAGCCTTGTTCTTGGTACAAAGTCAACTTGTACCATTGATGCCTTTGTATGACTTTCTAAATATTCTTGTAAAACCTGCTTAGATGCTTCTCTTCTTTCTGGTTGATCCTTGCCACCTAAGGTAGGGATGGTTAGGAGAGGAGGAGTAGTCCTCTTTCATTGAACCATTTGTCCAATTAATTATTGGTTGAGCTGCTTGTTTATCTTCTTTCTGCATATATGTGCTTCAAAGTAATCAAGTTCAAAATTACTGAGCTCCTTATTTAGTGAAATATATTGTTTTGTGCATTGAGCTTTTCCTCTAGATAGAGTTCTAAAATTTAACCTATTGCTATATACTTTGAGATATTTTATTAGGAAAGTTGTAAAAAAAATCGATTTTAATTTTCTTTAGGCAAAGTGCCTTTCACACATGAAATCAATAAAATCTGCTCCCCTTCTTTTTAAAAGTAAATTTTCTTGGGACAGTGATTAAAGCAAATATATCTATAACTTCATAAAGTTAAAATGACAACAATATAATACAAAATGTTTTAAAATTTGCACCTAGATTTAAAAAAATGCAGTTAAGTAATATGTTTCTTCATTAACATGCCAGTGACTCTTGGATACGGTTGCCTGGAGAGCTGGATGAACAGAAACAGAATAGGATCAAAATGAACTATATCATTAAAGAGAGGACAAAGGCTAAATTAGGACTGACACAGTAGGAAAAAGCTGTGTATTGACCACAAAATATTTTCACAAGCTATTTCAGCACCTCCATATCATTATGTATAAATGAAGAGAATATTATCCTATGGGAAATGTCCCTCATTCATATGATTTCAAGGAAGTATTCTTTCAGTTTAGGACTCAAGAGTAGTATGAGATTTAGAGAGGACTTAGAGTGACCAGAAAAATAAACATTGGTCCAAAAACCCAAGGAACTTCACAATGAGGTATCACTTCATACCCATTGGTATAGCTATTATCCAAACACAGACACACACACACACACACACAGAAAATAACTATTGGTAGGATGGAGAAATTAGAACCCTTCCTTGTGCATTGCTGATGGAACTGTAAAATAATGCAGCTGCTATGGAAAACTCTATGGTGACTCCTCAAAAATTAAGCATGGAATTATCATGTGATCCAGCAATCCCATTACTGGGTCTATACCCCAAAATTTAAAAGTAGGGACTTGAACAGATATAGGTACACTCATATTCACAGCAGCATTATTCACAATAGCCAAAAGTAGAAGCAACCCAAGTATCCATCAATGGATGAATGGATAAACAAAATGCAGAGTATGCATACAATAGAATAATATTATTCAGTTTTAATGCTACAACATGGATGAACCTTCAAAAAATTATGCCAAGTGAAATAAGCCAGTCACCAAAGGACAAATACTGTATGAGCCCACTTATATGAGGTACTTAGAGTAGTCAAATTCATAGAGACAGGAAATAGAATGGTAGTTCTAGGGGCTAGGAGGAGGGGGGAATGGGGAATTGTTGTTTAATGGTTATGGAGTTTTAGAAGATGAAAAAGTGCTGGATGTGGATAGTAGTGATAGTTGCACAACAAATGAATGTACTTAATGTGGCAGTATAGTATACTTAAAAGTAGCTAAAATCATAAATTTTTATGTTATGCATATTGTAGCACAATAAAAAAATTAGGAACTTAAGAGGATGAAGGTTTAACATTTTTCTTTTATCTCACATATTTAAGTTCATAAGTTTAGCACTTAACACAGTGTTCTCTCCTTTATTCAGCACTTTGACTGCAACTGGGGTTGCCAGTAGTTCAACAAACATTAGTTGAGTCCCTATGACTGTAAACTAGGCACTATGGTAGCCCTTAGGAATACCATAGCAAATTAAACATAGTCCTTGGCTTTAATGAAGTCACAGATTAGCATGGTAGACAGATATGGAGATCAATGATTACAATTTAGTACAGTGCAATATGTTACAGAAATATATATGACATTGTGGTTGAGAGTGCAGGTTCTAGAATAAGACTGCCTGAATTTGAATGCTGGATTAGTCACTTTTACCAGTTGGAGATCTTAAGCAAGTTGCTAAAACTGTGCCTCACTTTCCTCATCTGTAAAACGGGAACAATAACACTTTCTACTTCACTGGGTTATTGTGAGGATTAAATGAGTTTATATTGTAAATTGCTTAGAATAGTGCCTAGAACATGAATTCTTTTCAACTCTAGCTAGCATCAGCATCATGGATAGGACGGTAGTAGCATTTTATCTTTTTTCTTCACTACCGAATCTCCAGTGCCTAGGAGATTACCTGGCACATAGTAAGTGCTGAAGAAATGTTTTTATTTTATGATGAGAAAAGTGAGGCTCAGAACAAGTACAGAGAAGAGAATTTGAGGCCTGTGGGGTAGGTGGCTTGAGAAAAGATCAAGAAGAAGCAATGCTTCAACAGGATTTTGATAGTTGACTATGTTTTCCTTGTAACAATGGGGAGCAGGCCTTCCTGACTGGGGGAACAGAACGGCAGCCGTGCGGCTGAAATAGCATCGACTCTCTGTGGAACAATGATAAGTTTGGTATTGTCATATTGTAAAGGATAAGGTGGGGAATGACCTGATTATATTTAAAGAATTATTTAGTCATTACTAGATGCCTGACCACGTGCCAGGTGTCAGGAGTGAAGTAGTGACCATGGCACAATGGTACCCCTCAGGAGCTCCTGTTAGAGACCTGAAATGCCATGCAATAAGGATTAGACTTCATGGGGTTAATTATGGAGTCAATGAAGAACCTCAAAAAGCTTTTAAGACCTACTTAGAGTGTACTGATAGGTAGAACTCTGGGAGCAGGTAGAGGATGGGTCAGGCAGGGGCTGGGGTGTCTTGCTGCTGGTGCTGCCTACAGGGCCGCTCATGATGAGCTTTTGCTCTGACCTGGATATGAGAGTGTAATGCCCAAACTAAGGTGGTGTCGGCAGGGAGAGAGAGGAGAGATACGGATTTGAGAGGTAATTACAGGATACATTCTCTATAATTTGGTGACTGAGAGTGGAGAGCGAAAACCAGGTAACTCCCAGTTTTCTTGGGCTTGGCTATCTAGGTGGAGAGTTGGGACTCCTGATTCCCACTCACTTAAGGAAGAAGATAAAAAAGAAAGCAGATTAGAGAGTGGGAGGTGGAGGCAAAGTCAGTAATTCAGTTTTGGACAAATTAAGTTTGAGGCAATAAAGGCTCATCTATATAGAAAAGACCTGTAATGAACACACACACATTTATTTATCTGTTGTGTGTGTTTGTGTGAGTTGGTACTTGGCGGGGGGTATTCCTAGAAACAGAGATCTGGAATTAATTAGACTAGAATATAGCACACATTTACTTACCCAACAAATCTATTTATTAATGTCCTTTGATAAACCAGGCTCTGTGTTCAAAGCTAGATATGTGAAGTTCTTGCCAATGGATATGTGTAGCATCTTGGCTCGGGTTGGAAAGTCTGAACATTAGGATTAAATATAATGAGAACGGAGACATATCTTTTAAAATCAAATCACTCCTATCCCACTGTATTAGTTTCCTCTTTCTGTTGTAACAAATTATCACAAACGTAGTGACTTAAAACCACACAAATTCGTTATCTTATGATAATGGGTTTCACTGGACTAAGCTGTCAGTAGAGCAGGTTTCTTCTGGAGGCCCTAGGGGGAAATCTGTTTCATTGCCTTTTCCAACTTCTTAGAGATTACCTGCATTCCTTGGCTCATGCATGGTCTCTTTCTTCATCTTTAAGTCCCAAAGTATAGCATCTTTAAGTTCCTCTTTCTGTGTGTCTCTGTTTCCATCATCACATCTTCTCTGCCTCTCCCACTGCCATATTTCCTTTATACGGACTCCTGTGATTACACTGGGGCCACCTGGAAATCCAGGATCATCTCCCCATTTTAAGATCCTTAATTTAGTTACAACTGCAAAGTCCTTGTGCCGTGTTAGGTAACACATTCACTATTGTGGGGACATGGACATCTTTGGGAGGCCATTATTCTGTCTTCCACATTTACTTTCATTTGTAGAGTTCAAGTTCACTTTGAGTTTATGCACCTTTAGCATTTAGATGCCTCTCGCACTTGTCATGATAGCTGCTTATCTAGCTCTACAAACTAGAACTAGTCCTTGTCCCACCCCGAGTAAGGTCATTAAATCTTTCTTGACCTCCCAGGCCAAAGAAATCTCTCTCCTCTGAACTCCTGTAATGTTTCTATCTGTCTTGTTCATTTGCACTTATCATTTACTAGTGTAAACTCTCCGTTCCAACAAATAGAAATTTACCTCAAATTGGCTTAAGGAATTAAGTGGAGGTTATTGACTCAGAGAATCCAAAAATGGATTGAACATGGAATTATGGGAAGGTCAAGATGTAGCTAGTTTTTAGGAACAGCCAAAACCAGGGACTTAAAAATTATCTCTCCTTTCTTTGTTGCTACTTCTCTGAGTCACTTCCATTCTCTCCTATGAAGGCGGACTTTGTCCATATGACAAGAAACAGAGCCAAGAACAGGAAGTAAGTTTTATACTTTAAAGCTTCTCTCACCAGAAACACAAATCAGAATGGACCCACAAGAAGAAATTTGCTTCAGTTCCCTTTAAGGGTTGTGAAAAAGAAGAGACAAACCAAGAAACAGACATTCAACTATAGAGAACAAACTCATGGCTACCAGAGGGGAGGTGGGTGGGGGGGATGGGTTAAACAGGTGATGAGCATTAAGGAATACACTTGTGATGAGCACCAGGTGATACATGGAAGTGTTTTGCTTCTTGCTGGAGATATCATACACTTGAAACTAATATAACACTGTTAATTGGAATTAAAATAAAAACTTAAAAATTAGAGTTGTGAAAAAGAAATATAATGCTTCAACTGCATGTTTAAGAACATATTGTTTGCTCTAGAAGATGTTTTTGTTCTTTGTTCTAGTCTAAAGGGATATCCAAAATATTGGTCTTAACTCACCTAATTCCTTAGCTATCAGCAAAAGTCCTTAACTCTAATTTCACAAAGAAAATAGAAGCTGCTAGCATGAACTCCCCCAAATGCTTGCCTTTACGTCTGCAAATATACCTTTATCTGGACTGTCCCTTTCCTCATGCCCCAGAAAACACCAATAATCACCTTTTAATCTCCATGTACCTGTGCTCTTTGTCCTCCAGTCTCCTCCAGGACCTCAACAAAGCATCATTTCCCCCTCTCTTTCCTCTTTCTCCCTCTCTACTGGCTTCCTGCTGATCTCTGCTCCCTCTCAACAGCATTTGAAAGCAATCCAAACCTTTCTCATCTTAAAAAAGAGAACTCAGTAAATTTGGATATATTGTTTTATGCAGTGAGCAATGAGTATTTAATCTTACTCCACCTCTCTGTAGTATTTGATGTTGTTGACCATTCCGTCTTTTTTGAAACTGCCTCCTTTCTTGGTCTACATGATGCATTCCTGATTATATTGGCAAATCTCTGGCTGTTCCTTCTCAGTCTAGTTCACAATGCCTCTTTCGTTATCCCCTCTTCTCACTTAAGTGTTGGCTTTTTTCAAGAGTTCATTCTTGGCTCTCTTCTCTTCCCCCTCTCTATGTTCCAGTGGGTGATCTCACTCACACACATGGCTTCAGTTATCCTTTGTACTCTGATGATGACCAACTACACATCTAGCTCAGACTTCTCAGCAGAAATCCTAAGTGCAAGAAGCAATGGAATACTATTTTCAAAATACTGAAAGAAAAAAACCTCATATTTTAAATTAATCACTTTAATATTAGAATGAAGTAAAAATAATGTCAGAAATACTAGGCCTTAGATTACCTAATACACACTCTGAAAACAGATGTTGGAGGAAATTCTCCAGCAAGAAGCAAAACAAATAAAGATGAATCAATAAAATATGGGTGATGGGGATTAAGGAGGGCACTTGTGATGAGCATTGGGTGTTGTATATAAGTGATGCTAAGTGATGAATCACTAAATTCTACTCCTGAAACCAATATTACACTGTATGTTAACTAGAATTTAAATAAAAACTTAAAACATTAAAAAATAAGATATGGGAACTAAATGCTAGCAAATAATTTAGTAAAATTTCTTGCCTAAATAAGCAAAGAACAACAACAACAAAAACCTATCAATTTATAATTTAAACTCTAGAAAATATCAACATGAGGCAGGTTGCTGTTGGAGTGCAGAGAGAGATAAAGACTGCTAAGGCATTTCTGTTGAAAGTGAGGGAGATAAGGGGACTGTGGATATTGATAAGCTTTTGAATTCTATTACTATAGGAAATAAATAGATGAATAATAAATATACAAATGGGTCTTATTAAGTAGTGATAACCACCAGAAGGCTAAATGTATGTCTGATTTTCAAACCAGCTGAGTAGAATTCAGTCTATCTAATGGAAGTTAGGAAAGAAGGGGAACAGAAGAAACAAAAAGGAAATAGGTGAAATAGGAAATATAAAAGAAGATGGCAGAAATAATTTTTAACAAATAAACCTTGTGTGAATTCATTAAATTCACTTCAGCTTAGATTTTGAAAAGATGCAGTAATATGCTGTCCACAGGGACACATTTTAAATGATAATGTTTTAACAATTCCCAAATTATCTGTGTGTAAAAGAAAATGTAATAAAGGTGAGTATTTGCAACAGGGATATGAAAAAGACAAAATCAGTTGACTCTGAAAGATTTTATTTTGCCTCTCTATAATTTTGCATAGTAGCTCACTAGCTCAGATTGCAGTCTCTGTCCTCAGAGAACTCCTGTCTCTATCCTGTTTCCTCTCAATATATTCTACAGCACAATCTTTTTAAATAAAACATGATCTTGTCCTGCTGCAACTATTTTACTATCATTCCCTGATTGCCTACAAGAAAAAGCACAAGATCTTTGTCATTTTATTTAAGGCCTTCCTTGATTTGTAGCTTAGTTACTTCCTCATTGCTTTCTGCCTTCTCAGCCTCCTGCCCTCTCCTCTTTCTGCTTTGGGCATGCGGAAACATTTACATTTCCCTAAAGGGAACATTCTAACTCTCATCTTTATGCCTTTGCCTATTTGGCTCTTTCTGACTGAAATTTCCTTCTTCTCTTTCTGTTTGTCCTTCAAGACGTAGACGAGGTGGCACCTCTTCTGTGATGCTTTCTCCTTTAGCTCCTGTAATTATATCACATCATGTCACATCACATTAAATTATTTTGTCTCTCTCCCTGAGTAAACTGTAAGCCACTGGAAGAGCAGGGACCATGTGGTCCCAGCTCCAGCATGGTACTTGTTATACAGTATGAATTGTGCTCAGTGACTAAATGAATCCAAGTCAGCAAATATGTTCCAGGTGCTAGATGGTACTATACTCAGACCAGTAGGTAAGAATCAAAAATTAGGAAATAGGTTCTGTGTATAAAGGTTACAATGAATGGTTTATTCAACTTGAAAAAGAGGATTGAGATAAATTATGTTCTGAAATATTAATTGTATGAATGTTTTAGGCATACTCTTTGGTTGCATGTGACAGAACACCAACTCAAATAAGTTAGTCATATATATTTATATAGAAAAGAATATTAGGCACATTTCACATAGTGTTGCGAAGGTGAGGTTGACCCTAGAGCTCAGGTTCAGTGGTAACTGGGGAAACTAGGGATATGAATGTAGCCAGGGTTTTTGCCCATCTTTTGTTCTATTGGCCTCATCATCCCAGAGCAATTTCCCCCTTTCAGCAGGAAAAATGGACAGAAACTAGTCCTGAGCCTCACAATACATAGCTTTGCTGCCGGAGAGACAAGGATCATCTTCCCTAGTTTGGGTTCAAAGAAATCCTGGAGAAGAGCTCTGATTAGCTTGTTCTGAGTCAAGCGCTTATACTGGTGAATCAATAGCAAGGAGGGCGGGGTCAGACAGGAAAGATGAGAAGGGTGGGGCGGTCTCAATCCTTGCCACTCAAACTGAGGTCCTCTGGTATCATCTGAAGGTTGTTAGAAATGAAGACTCTTTTTTTTTTTGAACACTCTTGGGCCCTGAACCCACTGAACCATAATCTGCATTTTAGCTAGCTCCCTAAGTGATTAGTCAAATTTGAGAAGCATAGGACACATTAACTAGGAACAACTGTTCTCTCTTTCTTCTGAGGCTGGGAAAATTAGCAGTGGTTTTAAGTTGTTGGATGTGTTTCAAGGAGATGTCTGCAAGATCATTCTAAGTATTTGCACATAAAATACAATTTTTTTGAGGGGGGAAAGATGGCGGAGGAGTAGGGGACCCTATTTCAACTGGTCCCCGGAATTGAGCTGGATATCTACCAGACCACTCTGAGCACCCACGAAACCAGCCTGAGATGTAAGAAGATCTGGATCTCTACAAACGGAATATCACAGGCAGTTGGTTTTGAGGTACGAAGCAGAGAGCTGTGATTCTGCGGGCAGACATCGGAGGATAAACGGCAGCGGGAGGGTGCCTGGACGTGGGGATCCTACACCACCAGTGAGTGACAGCCTCAGGCGCTGCGGACGGGGCACAGACTCGCAGACCTGTAGCGTCAGGAAGGAACTTTAGGGCAGCCCCCAGGGTGGAAACCCCAAGCGCGGAATCCCGCGCGTATGCGCGGGCTAACTGGGAGCAGCTGGCAGTTTTAGAAGCACAAAGGGCCAAGACATGCCCCGACCTGGAGGCAGGACTGGGAGCGCTGGGGAGGGGCGCACGACCCAGGCCGCTGCAGTTTATAGCAGCAGGGACAGAAACAGAGACAGTGTGACCTGGAGAGCTCACTGAAGAACAGACTGAGGTCTCTCTGCTCTGAGGCAGAGGGTTGGAAACGGTCTCTTCTGCTCTGACTTGCGGAAGAGATGTGGAAAGCCCTGGCGCCAGAGAACAAAAGCCCCAAAGACTGATTCCCACTGAGCCCATCCCCTGCCACAGGGGCGCAGGGCTCCGCCCAAACAGGGTTGCCTGAATAACAGCGCGGCAGGCCCCTCCCGCAGAAGACAGGCTGGGAAAACAAGAGGCCAACAACCCTAAGGTCCCAAGAAAACAGGTGCATCTTGCTTGGGTTCTGGTCAATAATTTCGACTCTATACATTCCCTCAAACACCCATCAACAGAATGACTAGGAGGAGGAGCCCCCAAAACAGAAAAGACTCAGAGTTTATGACTTACACTGCAGATTTACAAATGGATGCAGACATAACCA
>NW_028029510.1:0-588 GCF_054177405.1 Leptonychotes weddellii
ACCGAGTGGCCTGAGCAGTGGGAGCTGCAGAGCAGTCCTGAGCGGTGGCTGGGAGCTCCAGTCTTCCGTAGGGAACTGCAGGACACGTGCACACCATCTGAGACCTCAGGCTGAGCAGCAGTAAATTCGGGATCTGGGGCAGCCCATTCACCCGGAAAGTCCTCCTTGGTCACGGCCTTTTCAGGAGAGATCAGGCCTGGCCTCCCCTGGGGGTTCACGAGAGATGGTGCCACACGTGTGCAGAACTTCCCGGGCCAGCATCCCCCGCCCCCGACCCACTGCGCGAGCTCCCGCGCTGTTGTGTGGGTGGCCGTGTCCCCACAGCGCAGAGGAGAGTCTGGTTACACAAAGCGGTAGCAGGCCGGTTACCAGAAGACATCTCTGTGAGAGGCTGGTGGTCAGCCCGGGGATCCCTAACCACCGGGAGACACAGGCCCCTGCAGGCCGCCAGCACCTGCTTAGCGAAGGTTCCGGGAGCGAAGCGGCCACAGTCAGAGTGGCTCCCGCGGCAGCAGCTGACTTGAGCGCAGCCCCCGGGCCGCTGGGCCTGGACGATATGACACTGACATCAGCCGGGTTTTTGATGGC
>NW_028029511.1:0-588 GCF_054177405.1 Leptonychotes weddellii
ATATACTTTAAAAAGGTGAGTTGTGTGGTGTGTGAATGGTAGGACCAGGTGAGAGATTAGCTATGCTTGACTGCACATGAAACTGACTGGAAATAAACAGATGTAGGAACCTACCAGTTTTTGTTTTTGATTTGAAGGAATAGCATTGCTGCAGAAATCACAAGCTTGACCTTCAATGCCTGTGTTGGCTCGACTCTTTCTTTTTTTTTTCCAAAATTTAGTAGATTTTATTTATTTTTTTACATTTTTTAATTATGTTATATCACCATACATTACATCATTAGTTTTTGATGTAGTGTTCCATGATTCATTGTTTGCGTATAACACCCAGTGCTCCATGCAGTACGTGCCCTCTTTAATACCCACCACCAGGCTAACCCATCCCCCCATCCCCTCCCCTCTAGAACCCTCAGTTGGTTTCTCAGAGTCCCTAGTCTCTCATGGTTTGTCTCCCCCTTCGATTCCCCCCCTTCATTTTTCCCTTCCTGCTATCTTCTTTTTTTTTTTTTTTTTTAACGTATAATGTATTATTTGTTTCAGAGGTACAGGTCTGTGATTCAACAGTCTTACACAATTCACAATGCTCAC
>NW_028029512.1:0-588 GCF_054177405.1 Leptonychotes weddellii
CTGGCGGCATCACAATTCCGGACTTCCAGCTCTATTACGAAGCTGTCATCATCAAGACAGTATGGTACTGGCACAAAAACAGACACTTAGATCAGTGGAATAGAATAAAGAGCCCAGATGTGGACCCTCAACTCTATGGTCAACTCATCTTTGACAAAGCAGGAAAAAATGTCCCATGGAAAAAAGACAGTCTCTTCAACAAATGGTGTTGGGAAAATTGGATAGCCACATGCAGAAGAATGAAACTGGACCATTTCCTTACACCACACACAAAAATAGACTCCAAATGGTTGAAAGACCTCAATGTGAGACAGGAGTCCATCCAAATCCTAAAGGAGAACACAGGCAGCAACCTCTCTGACCTCAGCCGAAGCAACTTCTTCCTAGAAACATCACCAAAGGCAAGGGAAGCAAGGGCAAAAATGAACTATTGGGACTTCATCAAGATAAAAAGCTTTTGCAAAGCAAAGGAAACAGTCAACAAAACCAAAAGACAACCGACAGAATGGGAGAAGATATTTGCAAATGACATATCAGATGAAGGGCTAGTATCCAAAATCTATAAAGAATTCATCAAACTCAACACCC
>NW_028029513.1:0-588 GCF_054177405.1 Leptonychotes weddellii
TGGCTCTGTAATCTGACCTTTGGGTTTAGGGCTTTTTCATGAATTTGTGATTTGTGCCCTATTTTACCTTTGCAAGACAAAGCTAGAAGCAAAGCATCCTCTACTTTTGCTTCTGGTGGTTACCACACAGCACTAAATGAATATATCAGTGCTGATGGATAAATTTGATTTGGTGACCAGTTGAGAACCCTGTACTTTGAGGGAACCCTGTAATTTGAGAGAAATGTCATTTAAAATTACACACCATATGACTCCCCTTTAATAACAAAAATGAGAGAGTCATTTTAGAGTTTTAGAGATGAAAATAAGATTAGCATTGTTTTTCCTTCCGTTGCAAACCTTTATAAGAGTTTAAGGGAAAGAAGCCCAGGTTGTATCTTGAGGGCACAAGGTCAAGTGGACTTGTTCTAGGTTCCCAGTCAGCTAAACCAAGTCATTCCAAAGTACAGGGTTCTCAACTGGTCACCAAATCAAATTTATCCATCAGCACTGATATATTCATTTAGTGCTGTGTGGTAACCACCAGAAGCAAAAGTAGAGGATGCTTTGCTTCTAGCTTTGTCTTGCAAAGGTAAAATAGGGCACAAA
>NW_028029514.1:0-588 GCF_054177405.1 Leptonychotes weddellii
AAGAATGAAGGGGGGGAAATCAGAGGAGTAGACGAACAATGAGAGACGATGGACTCTGAAAAACAAACAGGGT
The DNA here is from genome assembly GCF_054177405.1 of Leptonychotes weddellii. Classification (NCBI taxonomy): domain Eukaryota; kingdom Metazoa; phylum Chordata; class Mammalia; order Carnivora; family Phocidae; genus Leptonychotes; species Leptonychotes weddellii. The sequence continues at coordinate 74 of NW_028029514.1, forward strand.
TCTAGAGGGGAGGGGGGTGGGAGGATGGGTTAGCCTGGTGGTGGGTATTGAGGAGGGCACATTCTGCATGGAGTACTGGGTGTTATGCACAAACAATGAATCATGGAACACTTCATCTAAAACTAATGATGTAATGTATGGGGATTAACATAAGAATAAAAAAAATAAATTAAAAAAAAGTAAAAAAAAAAATTACTAAAATGGTATTTGAAAGCATGACTTTAAAGACATAAAATACTTAAAATGGAAAAGTTAGGGTGAAAAACATCATTAACAAAGGTAAAAAAATGAATGAGTTTCTTGGAGAAGGTTTTCCAATTTCCTTAAATTCCAATGCTTTGTACATGAAAAAAATTCTTGTAATCTGATAGACTATCATGGGATATGCATAGATAAGGACATTAATGTATAATTTTATGAAACACTGTGGCAATCCATCATAACTTAAAATTGTGACCTAGAAATTCCAATTCTGAGATTTATCTTCAGAGATAATCTTACAAGTGGCAAAAAAA
>NW_028029515.1:0-588 GCF_054177405.1 Leptonychotes weddellii
CCCTGCTGAGCAGGGAGCCCAATGCAGGACTCTATCTAAGGACGCTGGGAATCATGACCTGAGCTGAAGGTAGCCAGTGAACTGACTGAGCCACCCAGGCACACCCCTTTCTATTTTTTGAAACAGCTTCAGAAGAATATGTATTATTTCTTCTTTAAATGTTTGGTAGAATTCCCCTGGGAAGCCATCTGGCCCTGGATTCTTGTTTTTTGGGAGGTTTTTGATTACTGCTTCAATTTCATTACTGGTTATTGGTCTATTCAGATTGTCAATTTCTTCCCGTTTCAGTCTTGGTAGTTTATAAGTTTCCAGGAAGGCATCCATTTCTTCCAGATTGCTTAATTTATTGGCATAAAGTTGCTGATAATAATTTCTAATAATTGTTTCTATTTCCTTGGTGTTAGTTGTGATCTCTTCCCTTTCATTCATAATTTTATTAATTTGGGTCCTTTTTCTTTTCTTTTGGATAAGTCTGGCCAGAGGTTTATTGATCTTACTAATTCTTTCAAAGAACCAGCTTCTAGGGCGCCTGGGTGGCTCAGTTGGTTGAGCGACTGCCTTTGGCTCAGGTCATGATCCTGGAGTCCC
>NW_028029516.1:0-588 GCF_054177405.1 Leptonychotes weddellii
GCAGGTGATAAAAAAGTGTTTGTAGTAATATAACAGCATTGCTATGTATTCAAAGAAATGGGAAAATAAGATTTTTATATCTAAATGGCAAAGACTTTTAAAAAATGTATTATGCAATACTGGCAGGTATCCACTGGGACCAACTCTTGTGAAAGTGGTATAAATGAACATCAGAATCCTTTTCTTTTTAATGGTGTGGCAGCACTTCTCAAGATTCTTTAAAAAAAAAATGCAAGGGCGCCTGGGTGGCTCAGTCGGTTGAGCGGCTGCCTTTGGCTCAGGTCGTGATCCTGGAGTCCCGGGATCGAGTCCCACATCGGGCTCCTTGCTGAGCAAGAAGCCTGCTTCTCCCTCTGCCTGCCTCTGTCTCTCTCTCTCTCTGATAAATAAATAAAATCTTAGGGCGCCTGGGTGGCTCAGTTGGTTGAGCGACTGCCTTCGGCTCAGGTCGTGATCCTGGAGTCCCGGGATCGAGTCCCGCATCGGGCTCCCTGCTCGGCGGGGAGTCTGCTTCTCCCTCTGACCCTCCCCCCTCTCATGTGCTCTCTCCCATTCTCTCTGTCTCAAATAAATAAATAAAATCTTTAA
>NW_028029517.1:0-588 GCF_054177405.1 Leptonychotes weddellii
CACAGACCGATGCGCACACGCACAGATCAACATGCACACGCAGACCCACACGCAGACCCACACGCATGCGCCGCACACAGATCAACACACGTGCACACACGCAAACACCTACACACACCGCGCACACACCACACACACACCGTACACAGACCAACATGCATGCACACGCTGCACACACACCTACACATGCCACGCATACACACGCCACACGCACAAACACGCAGACACACCAACACGCACGCACGCACACACACAGATGGACATGCGTGCACACACACCACAAACGGACACACACAGACCCACGGACACACACGCGTGCACCGCAGACTGACACACAGACCGACAAGCACACACGCAAACGCACACACGCGACCTGCCTACAGGCCGGTCTCGGGCGTCTGAGGTCTGGAAGCATAAACCGCAACCACAGCCCAATGGCCAGAAGGCAGCACCAGAGAGCAAGACCCTCCTGCAGCCCGAGGGGGAGGCATGCCTCCCACCCGCAGGGTCGACACTGGCTCTGAGCCCCAGATTCAGTCAGAGCTTCTGGGACAAGAGCACAGCAGGGAGACACCTAGAGACACTATC
>NW_028029518.1:0-588 GCF_054177405.1 Leptonychotes weddellii
TTTTTTTAAGATTTTTTTTTTAATTTATTTATTTGAGAGAGAGAATGAGATAGAGAGAGCATGAGAGGGAGGAGGGTCAGAGGGAGAAGCAGACTCCCTGCCAAGCAGGGAGCCCAATGCGGGACTCGATCCCGGGACTCCAGGATCATGACCTGAGCCGAAGGCAGTCGCTTAACCAACTGAGCCACCCAGGCGCCCCAATAAATTAAATCTTTAAAAAAGAGAGAGAGATAGAGAGAGAACATATATATAAACTACAGTGTATTCATATTGGAGTACTTACAACAATGAAAATTAACTACAGCACATACAGCACCACAGGTAATGTTGAATCCAAAAAGCCAGATACAAAAAAATTCATGCTGTATGATTTCATTTATATACAGTTAAAAATCAGCAAAATGAAAATGGGGTGTTAGAAGCCATGAAACTGTTTAGTTTGGAGAGGAGGGAGGAGGTAGTAGTTGGGAGGAGTCACAGGGGGTTGGAATTTCTTGACTGGGGTGGTTCCAAAGTTAGGTTCACTTTTTTTTTAAGATTTTATTTTTGGGGGCGCCTGGGTGGCTCAGTTGGTTAAGCGACTGCCTT
>NW_028029519.1:0-588 GCF_054177405.1 Leptonychotes weddellii
GGTCCTCCTGGCAGAGCCTCCCTGAGACAAGCTTTATCCCCAGAAACAAGCTTCCCCTGAGACAAGCCTCCCCTGAGACAAGCCTCATTCCCTGGGACAAGCCTCCCCTGAGACAAGCCTCCCCTGAGACAAACCTCTCCTGAGACAAGCCTCCCCTGAGACAAGCCTCCCCTGAGACAAGCCTCATTCCCTGGGACAAACCTCCCCTGAGACAAGCCTCCCCTGAGACAAACCTCTCCTGAGACAAGCCTCCCCTGAGACAAGCCTCCCCCGAGACAAGCTTCTCCTGAGACATGCCTCCCCTGAGACAAGTCTCCCCTGAGACAAGCCTCATTCCCTGGGACAAGCCTCCCCTGAGACAAGCCTCCCCTGAGACAAACCTTTCCTGAGACAAGCCTCCTCTGAGACAAGCCTGCCCTGAGACAAGCCTCATTCCCTGGGACAAGCCTCCCCTGAGACAAGCCTCCCCCGAGACAAGCCTCTCCTGAGACAAGCCTCCCCTGAGACAAGCCTCCTCTGAGACAAGCCCCCCCCGAGACAAGCCTCTCCTGAGACAAGTCTCCCCTGAGACAAGCCTCCCCTGAGACA